>NC_051156.1:198273209-198506421 GCF_013339745.2 Dermacentor silvarum
ACCCTTACCAGCTTGCTCAGCTTTCTGATCTAAGTAACATTGTTTTGCTTGCATCTGACTAAATCTGGTCCCACAGCCCTATGACCCTGCTAAGCACCAAAAATGATGCAAAATTAATACATGTAAGCCGATTACTCCATGGTGGCAACACTCAGGGATGCGCTTATGTTCTTGCTGTAAACGTAAGAGCTTTAGATTAAAGGATGCAAGCGGCACTGCGCACCTGCAGGACCTAACATGTGCTTGGTTCTTTGGGGTGGCTGACTTAGAAGAAATATTGCTGAAACATTGCAAACTGAGACGAAGCAAGCCAGGACATGCTTTCGTAAAACAATCGGCGCTGAACAGGCCGACACGATTTGATTTTTCAATCTGATGACAGCATTTCACAATGCATGTTGACGTCATCTTCCGAGAAATGAAGGCGACAAAATGCTGATCACAGTGCACTTCCACAGCAAACATCCTGTGCCAGACGGCAAAATTTCTAGCCTTTGGGATTGGTTTGGCTCAGCTTTAATTGCCACCTATGAATGTATACATTGTTTGCTTCCTGTCAAAGATCTTTAGCATGAGTTAAGTTTCTTCTCCCCCAGGTCTTCCAGGCAGACGATTCTTCAGAGAGTCCTCGTAGTCGTCCGGTGACACTTTGCACTCAGGGAGGCCAACTAGGAATACATCGGTTTATGTAGGACAAAGTAGCATACATCGACGAGCGGCGGCTGATTATCGGCTGGCTCCTTCCCTCTTCATCTCTACACACTTTTTTAAGGATCATCAACAATACACGCTGTACCCGCCCCCATTTTCTAGTCCGGTTTTTGGAACACGCAGACCAACATCACTTAAACGAACACCTCTTGCGTGAAGTTCACACGCCTCAGTGCAGTTGCCCCGGTGCAATGGCAAGCCCCGCGAACACATAAATCACCCCTCGAGCCACTAACCCTGGACATGCCGCAGAATCACACTTGAGCATGACATTGCCGTCAGGTTTCCCGTTACATACGTATGCTAGACGACGTAAACTGTCTCCCACACCGCAAAGGGAATGCCGCCACCCCCGGCAGTGCCTGTGTTTATGTTAGCCCCCAAGAATGCTCCTATATGCCACTGAGTGATATGCGCGCGGTGAGGTGGCTGCTTCGCTTCTTGTTATGTACGCTTCTCCGTTAAATGACCGTATTTGGACACCGCAGTGGAAGTGCACTATCCCTAGCGGTCCCGGTCACTGTTTTAAGAACCCAAACGACGTCAGCTGTGAAAGAATAAACAACCTGCGTTAGTGTCATGCATGTGGCCCCCGGGCTCCAACTTGGGCCAACTTAACTGCATCTAAATAAACTATTTTCATGAAACAATTGTCTTTTTATTTGCAATTCTATGGTTAGCTTTATATATTAAAAAATGCTACCACCACCTTGACTACATGCTGCGAGTGCGTGTGGCTTGCTTGCATTTGGGGATGCAAAGCTATAATGCTTTTTTGCTTGGGCACGCAACCACACACATACTAAAAGATAGGGACTCCTGAATGCTTCGATAGCACAATCTAAAGCTCTCATTTATGTACTGCATAATCTTATTTGTGATATGTACTATCACAATGGCATAACAGCAAAGCACATGGCTTTCGATACATGCTCCACATGCACAGATATGGTGCTTGCGGCTTTGGCACCACAGCGCTTGAAAAAGGCATCCTTCACAGGACACATTCGGGGAGTTATGCCCCCACCTACTCGATATACATGGGTCTAGCCCACAACGAGACCAACAAGGTGACAATAGCAGGGTGGGCCATCATGCTAGCTAGGAGGACTTCGGTCTGAGGATGACTTGACGTGAATGGGTACAGGATTTGTAGCGACCTGGTCATGGATGGTGGTTCTGCAAGCCAGTATGTGGTGCTACACCCAGTGTGAGTAAGGCACTCTTGGGCAAGGTGCTCAGCGGATCTGTTTGGCAGGACACAAGTATTGCAGCGGTGGCGAAATGGTCGAGCGTCTTCCTCGTATGCAGGGAGGTACTTGGTTAGAATCCCAGTGCCACTGGGAACCTATCAGATTTTTATTGGGTAGAGATGTCCTCCGGCTTGGTGCTCAGTTGTTTGTAGGAGTTTTCATGTCGAAAGGGGCGCTATAGAGATTTGAAAGGTGCCCCTTGTCTCACCACAACGATGGTGACCCAGACGAGCATTTGCCACTGCTGTGGGAGGCTGAGTAGCGCTGCCGCCTGGTACCCACCGGTAAAATAGGTATAACTGTGCTTCCGGTCGGGTGCTCAGCCATTACGGGATACTTGGAAAGGGGTGTTTCTTTCCAATCCAAGGGCATCCCCACCTAACAGCTGCATTAGGATGCCACACAGGAAACTGCTGCCGTGGAAGCAGCCCAGACCCATTTTCTTTAATCCTTGGAGGGCCCCTTGCAAGATGAGAACTCGTAGAAGGTGCCGAGCACTGGGCCAGGGGACACCTATACCCATTAGAACTGGCGAGTTTCTGGCAGTGAACAGCGGATGATAAGAGTGGTATAGAATCGAACGGAAGGAATAATCTATATTATCCTGGCCCAGGGGCGGGTATTCTGTAAGAGTCCACCTAGTGGACTGTCCACTTCGGCTGTCGCCTTAGCGCCAGCTTCACGAGCACGAAGGTGCCAGCCAGTCTCCTTCGCGCTCGTGAAGCTGGAGCCAATGGCGACAGCTGAAGTGGACAGTCCAGGTGAACTCCTACAGAATACCCCCCTAGATCTCAGTTATTGTGCAGATATCAGCAACACGGATTCTTTATTAGAGACAGATTTGACTGTCAGGTTTTCCACTAGTGTCGTTGCTGACACAAATGAAATGTGTCGTATATATCCTGAAACACTTATGATTGGAATGGTGTGGCAATTTTGAATAACGTGTGCAAACTGTTTCAGGAAAATGTGTGGGAAGGTAGACGGTTGAGTGTTCTTGCTAGGTGCCAGTATGTTGTTTGTAGCGGGTTCACATTCAAGGTTTTTCACAATGTCATGCACCAGGCACAATTTAAAATATATATGCTACGTCCATGCTAATTCCAAGTCAACTCGCGTTGCACCACAGATAACGAATATAAAGCAATGAACAAGATGGCCATGCCATTTAAGGTGTCAAAACATTGCTTAAATAAAAATGCGCTGAGATTTTCCAGCGTTGTTTTGTTTTCCACAGACCCAACACTACAAGATCTTGCATCTAAAATATGTTGGACATAATTGTGCGATAAACTAGGGCACTATATACAACTTGTTTTAAAAAATAATGAAGAAATTATGAGAAGTTGTTCACTTCCCATTTAAGATCAAAGTAGAGACAAGCAAGCATGCGTTTCTACTTGATCTTAAAAAGCAAGCATGCGTCTTCATGTTGCCTTCACTCAATGCTATGCACATCTCATGGATTATACTGACAGACTGAGCCACAATTCTATAGCACGGCCTTTTCGCGTTCATGTGTGGTCAGGGCCGGTATTTTGTAGCGATGCCTTCCCAGTAATAATGCCTTTTCGCGCTTTGTCAGTGGTCAGAGCGACGGTCCACTCGCATTATCAACGGGCTCAGCCGGCCGTGAGCAGTGGATGATAAGACTATTATAGAATAAGTCATAAGGCATTGCTACAAAATCGCGGCCCTGAGCAACACGCTGTCACTCTGACCACTCACGAATGCAAAAAGCCATTAGTACTGGAAAAGGAATCGTTACAAAATCTTATCCCTGAACTGTAAATACTGCCACATGCCCGAGATTCTACAGCACATTTCTGCGACATCTGTTACTAGTTGCGAGAGCAGCAGATGGTGCCCTCTGTGCTCGCAAGCAACAAAGGCAAAGATTATCAGAAGCTGAAATTCTGGGTGCTTACCGTGACAGCATTGCAGCAAGAAATAGCTACGAGTGCTGTTCTAGACTATTTGCAGAACACAGGACTATACTTGAGGTTTAGAGAGACCACTGCGTTATGTGATTATTGTGCACATGTGATCCTTTTTTTCCTCAACACCTTTAAAGACTTTTTTTCCCCTTTGCACCTTCCCCTTAGCAGAGTATCAGGCAAGAATATACTAGTTCAGGCTCACCTCTGCTTTTCATTCCTACGAAATAAATTTTCCCTCTCACTTGTCAGCTATGAGAACATGGTTATTTGGTACAAATATCTGCGCCCCTGTAGCAGCTGCTGTTCATGATCAATTTGGGTGCAAGATTATTTACTGTCGTCTTGTAACATATTACATTTAATGTAAACTGTTGCTGCATACATTTCTGGCTCGTAAGCCGCTGTGAAGCGGGCAGGTGTAGTAGAATATGAAAACTAATCAGCCAGTAATCTTTCTTTTCAAGTGCTCGTAAGATCGCATTTTAAGTAATTCAGATTTTACAAAGGACATATCTGCAGCTTTTTTTTTTTTTTTTAATGTAATCAATGACCAAGGTAAACAGTAAATCATTCAATGCAGCGTGCATACATCAGCGCATTGTTTACGCGTCATTAAAGACACGAACTTGCGCTCACATCAAGAGATGCGCTAGCACTGACAAATTTGAAAAACATGTTAGCTCGCGACGATTGGGTGTTGCAGAAGATAACAATGCGAGGGCCATGAAGTCACGATCGCAGTCTCTACTTCAATCGCATGCCGAAAAAAAAAAAAAAAAAGGTATGGGTCGCATGCACGCGAATTGGCAGCGTAAATAAGCGATGGTTTTTCCAACTCACCATTGCGTCGGCATTTTCAGTGTCGAAGCAGCTTACGTATCTTGAAAGTGAAATGGCAGGGCTCACGTCGCGCTACAGCTGAAGGAGCAAGGCCTAAAATTAGAGAAAAAAAAAAAATGAAAGTGCATCGCCGCTTTATGTCACAAGTTGCAGTTTCGGCAGACGTACCTTGAGGTCGCAGTCCTTTGGGTTGGCGGTAATGCCGTCGACGACGTTCTCACCGCGAATTCTTGTATGCGGCCGCTCCCGCGGAGGCTATGGCTTGTGTTGAGCCAGCGGATGCTTCTAGGCACACAGGGACTGGGGACATGGCAGGCATGGCCGAGGAATCATTCCCTAGCTACTTTCACGCCTACCTAGGGGCAGGGAGTACCTCGCTGACCCCACGTGATATCCGGTTTCGACCCAAACCGGGTACAGCCGCGCTGCGGCGATACGCTTCTGAGTTGGCTGCTGCCGCGCAATGACGAACTGTCTACGTCATGGCCGCCATTTTAAGCGCCAGCTTATTTTTCGTCAAAAAATAGTGACAGCGAGTGGCCACCAGGGCGCGATACGCGCGTCTTTAGCTACAAACATGGCAGCTGTGTGCGGAGAAGAAACTGAAAGCGATCGAGAGAAAAACAGTTTCTTACGTAATCGTTAACAATATTCCAAAATTATACCGCTCTGCAGACCTTCGTAACTTTTTCTCCGAGTTCATTGAGACATCAGGATTTGACTGCTTCCACTTCCGTCACCGTCCCGAAGTTCAGCAAAAGAAGGCAACGGAAACGTCCCAGTCCGATCGACTTCGTAAGGATGACGACAGCTCTGTCCCAGCGCGTAAAACAACGACGTGCTGCGTTGTGCGTGTTCTGGCTGATCGCGTGGACGAGCTGCTTCGAATGTACGACAAGAAGCACTGGATAGGACGTGACGGACAATCGTTGCCGACGCGATGCTTCATAAGGAAAGTTCGTGTCCGAAACTGCGAAGCATCGCAAACTCCTTCGTACTTTACACGGGGGGAACAAAAGGCACTCAGAACCGATGAAGGTGCTGTGTTGACTGAAGCAGACTTGAAAACGCTCATAGAGCTTCGTCCGCCTCCCGCGATGCCCAACGGAAACGTGGGTACGCCTACGAAAGTATTCCTGAAGCTTATCCAAGCCTGCAAGTTCCCGCCGTACCTGATCAAGAAACTCGGACTCGTGTTTCCCCGATCGAAGTCGCGTCGCCTGTATGGAAGCGTGCCTCTTGACTACGGGGACACTGCACGGGGCTCATGGCGCAGGGAAAACAATGTGAAAGGTGGTGCCGAAACCTCTGAAACGCCTCTTGTGCGGTCAGCGACTGGCGCCGTTATATCCAGCGCCGCGCCCAAAAGCCGATTGAAGAACCATGGAGACGCTTCGTCGAACGCAGAGGAGGAGCAGAACTTCGACGATGTGCAGAACAAGGAAGAGAGCGTAGGTGTCGCTGTAGTTGGCGTGAATTATTTGTTTGAAGTGTTCAGTAGGTGGCCCCCTCTGGCCAGTCGTTTCCTGATATCATGGTCGCTGAACACGTTTTATGCTGTCGGACGTGGTTTTGCACTGGTACGAACACTGTATATCGCCTACATGTTGTGATGGTGTTATTAACTGTAACAATATTATTTTTCAGCAGGTCTAAGAAAAAGATCACAGTAGCACATTTGCATAGACGTGCAGTCGCTGCTTCCCAGTCAGACCTATCTGCGCTGTCAGATCGGCTATTTAATCATGTAGTGTTAGTGTGTTCCCTACGACCGTACCATGCTAACTGCCGAGGCAAGAACACCCTGCTCGATTCGTAAGTTTACTAATGATCTTCGTGAATACTGAAATTATTTCCTGTTGAAAAAATGGTGAGGCATGGTGTATTTACAAGCCAGAAATATTCCTGCAGCAACAACTGGCTTATCAAGGGTCGCATCTGCTGCACACCCTCTTCTATTTTTTTTTTTTTTTTTAATAACCAATCTGTACAACCTCTCTTTTATGGGGCTTGCCCTCTAGTGTCACGTGTAAGCGTGTTCTTTTTATTTTCAATTGATGTCAACTCGTTTCCTCATTACGGTAAAAACAGTACGGTATGTGGGGGTACTAAATTGAAAGTGTCGGGAGTTTCCCCTGACATACACACGTCAATGGGGGTAAGCGAACCTGCACTATTTCTCATAAGTGTATGTGCTTTCTACTTACCGTGGTTTTTCTTTTTTTTGTTCAAAACTTTTCTTGCACTAGCTAGCTGTTCCATTATAGAAAAGATAGTGTTTAAATTTCATGGTTCCTGATACAGTGGCTTTTGTTCAGGCCAGAAATTGATTAGCATATCTGTCAGATTGCTTTAGTGTATGTAGAACAAAGGGGAAATACTTAAGTACTCGTGTTAAAGAACCTTCAAGTGAGCACAACGTGAATTGATTAAGCAGTGGATACAAATTGTGTGTTGCATGTGATATGCCATTGCATCTTGCTGCAAGGTGTTACAGTGATTCCTGTCATTAGTAGTGCTTCACTTTCGGCATTTTTTCCAGGTAATTACCTAGTAGGCACATATTTTGTACCGTTAATGTGACAGAGCGTGTTCTTAATTACGTTTTTCCTGACTGTTCAGGATGATGAAGAGTGCGAGGAGTGGGACCGGCACGAAGCTCTGCACAACGACGTTACATCCCAAGAACGGACACGGGAGCGACTGTTTGAAGAGGAACTCGAGGTCCAGTGGGAGAAGGGTGGTTCAGGACTGGTCTTCTATACCGATGCACAGTTCTGGGATGAAGTGGAGGGCGACTTTGACGCCAAGACATCAGATGACTGGGATGTTGATATGAGTATCTACTACAACCCTGGTAGGTGTGCTCTGGGGTAGTTTTGCAGAAACTGTCTGTGTCTTCGGAATCACTTTTTGCCTTACGTGGCTTCTGTGTTTTCATTCTAGACAATAGCGCTTGAACATGAATTACGTATTACGTTCAGCTCTCTGACTTCAAGGACAATGCAAGAATGGTGCTCAGATTTAGATGTGCCAATGGCTTGTGCTGATGTCGTTGTGGCTTGGCTGCCTTGCTGGCAAACCACCACCATTGGGATGTGCTGTGCAGTAATTCGATCCACCTATCTCCAGCTTATTTCCAGCAGTGAATGGTTCACAATATGGTGTCCAGGACATCATGTGCAAGCCCTACGTGCTTACAGAGAGGTCAAGAAGTTTGATTTTGTTGCTTTTTACCTGCTTGCAGAGCGGCCTTAGCAGGAAAACTTGCATCATTTATCCTCATGCTTTAGCCAGGGACACACACTCATGTGAATGGGATATTTATTGGTGCTAATTGTTGTAATGTCATAGAACCTTGTCATAGTTCCATTGCACCATTATCCTGTCATGATAACTTTTGGATGAAGGAGTCTTTCATTTAACTTTTGACCTGGATGAGTTATCATCATAACCATTATTAATTATTATTATTTCATACAATTAGCACAGTTCATGGTTGTATAATGCCACACTGGATCAGCAGTGGAATTAGCGGTCTAAGTGCAATAGTGAATTTTTTCCACGTTTACGCTTATACACAAAGCTGTACTGCAGTTTAGAACTTTAGCCTTGTCTCATCTGTGTGTGTTACTGTCACATAAAGCTATAGTGATTACAGGTCCGATTTTGTGGCCAGGATCTGCAAGAATGCTGGAATATTTTGCTTCTTATATGTGATGAAAGTTTTTATTTGAATCCGTATTATTGCAGAGTCCTCTGCTGTGGTATTTTTCATGGCCTCTGTGTTTTAAGTGCAACCTTTAAGCACAGAGGCCATCAAGACCCCATCAATCATTCACACAAAGTTTGAGTGCAAGCAAACAGGCCGTAAAGCTGAGATAATTGTTTAAAATGTTGAGATAAATCCGTGTCTGACAGTGCGTACAAGTTGTCCTGAACCAGTACTTACTTGCCTGCAGAATCTGGTGACAAAGATGCACGAGACTATGTATCCATGCTGCACTTCAAGAGGCTGAGGGAGACCTCCGAGGAGATGGATGACGAGAACAGGCTGGCTTCTTTTGAAAAACACACAAAGGCAAGTACACTACATTTCTGTGCTATGGCCACACTGCCGGATGGAGGCCTGTCCCGGTGATTTTCAATTTCCCCTGTCTTGCATCAGCTGGCGTCATCCTAGGCCTGCAAATTTCCTAATTTCATCAGTACACCTGATTCTTTGCAGCCCTAGATGTCGTGTCCCTTTCCTTGGCACCTATTCTGTTACATTATAGACATTGTTACATTATAGAGCATAACTGCTTGATGCATTGCATGGCATGCCTGGCTCCATTCCTTCCTCTTAATCTCAACTAAAATGTTGGCTATTTCCATTTGCTCTTTAATCCACACCATTGTCTTCCTGTCCTTAATATTACACCTATATTATTTCATTCTATCGCTCAATGTGCAGTCCTTAGGTTCTTTGTTACCTACAAAGTTTATGCCCCTTAGGCTAGTACTGCAATGCATTGATCATAGTGTTTGTCTATTCAAGGATAACGATAATCTGCCAGTAATGATTTGGGAACGCCTGCCATGTGTACGCCTGCCCATTATCATTCGGCTGGAAATTTCCTTCCCACAATTCAGGTGCCCTGTGACTAATTGGCCTAGATATAAACATGCTCTTGCACAGTGTTTGGGTGCTGACGTTATACCGATCACGAATTCTCATTGTTTTGCCAAGCTGTCAAACATTACCATAGATCTCTGTAAGTGGAAGTGTATTTCTTTTAACCATTGGCATAACCACAAAGCTGGGCATTGTGTTAAATAATGAAAGTTAATGTACATATCCATCATGTGCATTATACAACTTAACTACAAGGAACTTGAAGGGCACATTAACTACACCACCAGCACACATTCTTTAAAGGGCCCCTGAACCACCCCTCGGCTTGGTGAAATAACATAGTCTGCGAGTAGCATACGCTGTTGTGAACATCTCAGCCAAGTTCTGCTGTCGTATGCGGTCCGTGGAGCTCGCAAGCGGAGCGCGAAGTCACCTTTCTCTCAAATGCTCTCGTTTCAAAAACCCCATGACCCTTGCTCTTTTCTGTGTGCTTTATTTTGTAATAAAGCACACTCCAATACGTGGCTGCTATTGGTCACGGCGGTTGGCTACACCGCGGCCGCCGCGAGGTGCCGCCACGACTCCACTGGCTAAGCGCACTGCGGCTCGCTGAGGACAACCGCATTTGGCTTACATTTAGCGCTTCGTCGGCACCAAAATTGGAAGTTCAAAATGAAATTTGAACTGTGCGCCACGGTGACGTCTCCGAGGCGGAGCGTTATGGCCCCGCCCCACTCCGCCGTAGCCTTCGCAGTGCAAGGCATTGAAGGAGGTAGGGGAGCACAACGGAGGCCACTGCTTGATTGCCGATAACTCCGCTTCTGCTGAACGCATTTAAGTACTTTTTGCAGTAAAGTGATTCTGAAATAGCCCATTTTCACTTCAAATGTCTTTCTCCGCTTCGATAAAAAGTGGTTCAGGGCCCCTTTAAAGCCTGTTAGGAGAAAAATTATTAAGGGCCACTGGAAGCAGGATCTCAATGTCACCACTAAAGGCTGAAGCTCCCTTTTGACCTAGTTTTAGGCTGAGCATGAGGTTTCCATAGCAGCAAGCTAATCACAGTGACGAGTTGTAGCAATGAGACCTAAGAAAACGTTGTCAAAGCCAAGCGGGGGAAAGGCTATTGCTGTCAACAGTAGCACCGAGTCTTTGCTTCTGCAGCCCTCTATAATGTTTTATGAATGTACGGCCAGTTGATTCTGCCGCACGAGGAAGGTGAAATTGTCCTTGAAAGCTGTTTTTGTAGACCGCTACACATGCCATAGGCTTCTTTTAGTTACTATAGTCGGCAACGATAAAGCCCAGCGTGTGTGTAACTCTTTCGTCGTTATGTTTTCTCTATGTGGTTAGGGCTTTGGAAGCCGCATCCTGAAGCAGCAAGGCTGGAGCGAAGGGGAAGGTGTTGGTCGTGCCAAGGAAGGCATAGCCGCTCCCATTGATGATCCTGGTCAACACCCCTGGGACAGGTCTGGATTTGGGTAAGCAGAATACATTGTGGACTTTTAGCAGTGCGGGAGTGGACTTTTGGCTGGGTGAAAACTTATAAAAATATCTCAGTTATTGTGTACTAAAGGCTTTTGTAAATCCAGGCACAATTTTGTACGCATAGTTTGGGCTGGAGCTAGTGCTGTATACGGGCTCTGGCCAACCCAAAGCCCCGTGACCTGGCAAAGCATCTTGCTTTGCCTGGGCCTGGTCACATCCAATGCCTGACCTCAGAGCAAGAACTGTAAAGTGAAAATGGCTCACAAGACCACTTGTGTGTTGAGCTTGAACTTGCTGGAATGAATTATCTCTGCTCCGATGCACTTGTGTAAATTACCAGACGGGTTTCTAAGCTGGTCGAAGAACGGCTAAACTGTAGGGAGATGCTCACAAAAGTTCAGAATGTATTGGCACTCCGTTTCATGCTGACACAGTTTCCCAATGCAGTTAGGCCGCACATGTACTATCGTGAGCAATATGAGCGGTAACACAGGAGTGCATGTCAGATAGCCTCGAACCCTGCTATGGGCTATATGCAGGCGGCCACCATCGGAAACAAAGTGGAAACGGGGACGCTGTTCTAATAACTGTTGGTACTCCCACCATGGGGTCTATTTACACAAAGTGCAGAACTTCACATCGCCAGCGCACAGTGATAACTATTAGGTATTCCGGTTACTGGTAACTTTGTGTGCCGAAGCCAAAAGTAGCACTGTTTTAATGCGTGAGCAACTCATCACGTCGATTTATATGAAAAAAATTAGTTTAAAATACGAGCCAAGATCTAAAAGTTCCGTCATACGATTGCACGACGAACCAAAAATAAAAAAGCATGAAAGAAAAAAAATGACTTGCTGTAAGTCACTGCGACACATAACCGTCTTATTAGTTGTTGGCAGCCAGTGAAACGCCGTAAGCTGCCGTTTTCGACAAACGCAGGCACAGTGGGAGTGCCAACAGTTAGCAGATGAGCGCCTCCCTTTCCCCTCTATTTTTGATAGCGCCATCCGCAGTATCGCCATAACTCGGTTTTGAAGCTATTTGCCACGCGTTCGCGTGTTCCCACTCATATTGCTGACGACAGTACTGTGATTGCATCATTCATTCATCGTATATATCTGGCCTGCCTAACCCGGCTTGTAGGCTTGCCTTGTTGGGTGTCAGTATAGGTCAAGCCCACTTCCATAAGCATGAGGCTTTTGCTAGGCCCAGACCCGTAATTCTGGCACATGAGATGTGCTGTGCTGCAACCTATTTTCTGGTGCCCTGTTGCTTGATAGTTTCAGACACTAAACACAGATTGTCAAAAAAATATGTTGTAAATATTTTTTCATGTGATGGTTTGTGGCATAGCTTTATGCACTGTGTAGATGAGATACGCAGTCAAAGTCAAAGGCATAACCGTCGTGTTTCCTTTTACACTTACAGTTACCGAGGCGAGAAGCTGGTACGAAACTTTGCCAAGAGGAAGCGGAAGAAGCGCAGCCGAGGTGAAGCATTCATCTCGACAGTGTACGACCGGCCTCAGGAGACGGATCCACCAGATCCTTTGCTGCGCTCACACGACACCACCTACCTGCATTTTCGCAAGTCATTCGTCAAAGGAAAGGGCACCAGTGAGGACTGAAATATTAACTGTAAATGTTGTTTGTACATTTCATGTATAAAGCATGTTTTATTATGTACTTGTTGTCATTATGTACATCCCTAGGCTCATTGCGATGTCTGAGAAGCAGCAGAACTGTGGTATTCTGCTGTCGAATACTAGGTTGCAGGTTTAACCAAGATGGCTGCGTTCTGATGGGGCCAGAAAGAAAAAAATTAATTGGCAGTTTTGCTGGAAGGCGAAGCACTGAACGCGATAACAAGGTTTAGCATCTCGCTTGCGCTCCTCTCACGGTGTTCTAACAGTATGCGAAGGTGAAATGGTGCGACGCAGCATGCGAGAGAATTGTTGCTGCACAGAAGGAACAATTCTGGCAGGATGAGGAACAACGCTGACTGAATGAGGAACGCCAGCAGGTATCGCAAGACGAAGCGGACGGAAAAAAGTCGCAGTTTCACCTGAAAGGCGAAGCATCAATTGCGATAGCAAACTTGTAGAGAGCTATACGGAGTAATAATATTAGCTTTATCAGCTGTATAAACTTGGACATGCAGCAGCATCGGCAACACGCAGAACTGTTGTCGACGCCATCGGCGTTTTGCCCGCGTTCGCTCAAAATGCGTGCGGCGTTGGTGACTGTTGCCGGAGCCTCTGATATAAATAGGCACTGCGTGCCGCAGCTAAACGTCGCCTCCCTTCCCTCCCCCTCCCTCACGGCCTCTCGCTCGTCGGAAGAAGGCGCGTTTGCTCTACATACATGGTGATTCTGAAGGAGAACAGAGACGCCTACTTCTGCAGCCCTTAAGCGAGCACGGCGCAGAACGCGCGTTTGTTCTCCGCCGTGCGTTCACTCCCCGTGAAAGACGCGCCCCTCGCGCCCTTTCACTCGCACATACAGCGTTCGGCGCGCGGCGACGATTTCTTCTCCAAATGACGTCATACGGAACCTCACGGCGACGGCGACGCCGACGGCAGAAATCTGCTTTTGAGTGTCCGTATAATTGCTATCGCAATAAAATCAATATCAATGCTCAATGAGAAGATTAGATAGGTTTAGCTTGACGTTTGCTGTCCATTGGCTCAAACGAGTGAATGCACCACAGCGTGGTATACACGCAGCTCCTCGGCAGGAGTGCTAATGTGTGTGCAAACAATGCACATTCCAGGAGCGGAAGCCAGAACGCTGCCCTTGTTCTGGCAAAGTCGGCTGAGCAGAGCGTGATGGTGCGAACACTTGGCTTCGTTGTTTTTGCACCCAAACGTACTGTGCATCTCGAGGCACCTTCTAACCTTCCACGCTCAGGCCTCGCATATGGCGTCGATAGCAGGTAAACACGACAGTAATGGCAACAATGACGACAGTGTAAATGCGCCTCAAGTGTCCCCCCGTAATTGCTATCACAGAAAAAAAAAGCCTGTTTATCAAGATTTTAGTACACATTAAAGGGACACTTTATGTATTCAGAGGAAAAGGTTTGGTTGCCAGCAGAGAAACAAAGGCCTTCGTCCTGCAGTGGACATAAATATAGGCTGCTGATGAAGAAAGGGACACTAAAGAAGATTACTAATTTCAGATAGATATGTAAATTACTTTTCTCAGACATTAAAAATCTGTCTTGCCACACGCAGAAACTTGGTAAGTCATAAAAGGTGCAAAAACGAAAGACAAGTGGCAGGGACTTTGAACTTCTCGCATTGGCTGCCCGTGACATCAGTAATTTATGCAGCGTCTGCACCAGAGTAATTTTTTTTAATAACTTTTGTCTATAATAAAAGATTACATTGCACCCTGAAGAAACCAGAGGCTGAACATAGAGTTTCAAGAACTTTCCCTGCTATAATATCTCGCATTATGTGACATAAACGCCAACGTATTGGCATTGTGGCTTGTGCACAAAATTCAACATCGAAAAACATTGGTCTTTATTTTCTCTGCTGGCAACCAAACCTTTTATACTGAACACATAAAAACAGTGCCTTGAAAGACTACTTCGCATTTCTAAACTGACTTAGTGTTGCCCTCTACGTGTCCCATTGAAGAACACTAGGTGATCAAGATTAATCCGGATATATTTACTACAGCATCCTTCATAGCGCCCATCTCCTTTGGCTAAAGTTCTTATAAATGAGTAGTATATACCTCTGAACCAATGTTAGCAAAGCAGTAGAGCTGGTAATTGTATAGTCTTTTTGTTAGCAGCCTTTACACTGCACGTAAGCAAACGATGTGTCAACCTAGTGGTGTTGCTATGATGCAAGTCCAAGCACGCCGCGTCTGAGATTTTTCAGCATGCTGCAGGCAGTGGGCGCTCGGGCTGGCTTGCGTTGCCACGTTTGTAGAATCACAGAGACCAACCGGAGCATGCAGTAGCCCGAGCGTCTACTACGGCGAGATGGCTCGTCGCAGTACCCTGCAGCGGCCAAGCTACGGTATCTACACGGTGCAGCAGCATGGCCTCCGAGATTGTGCGGGTGTGCTGTTGCAGTCATGGAGGTCATACCGAGGAGCTGCGCATCCGGTCATGTGTCACTTCCAGCTAGTGTAATGGCAGTGTTTTTTTTTTTTTAGTTTCAGTATCACAAATGGCTGTTTTTGTGAGCTTTTCCTGGCGCTTCCGCTTGTAATTAAAATGTCAAATTCTGCATGGAGGCTCCTCTATATTTGCATGATCTTAAACAGCTTTTTATGCATTCCAAAATTTTGTTGCAGTTGCCCTTTAAACCCCAGGGAAGTAATAACTCAAGCAGCAGGACATGTGGCAGGCAAGTGCAGTTAAATGGGCACAGATGGAAAATATATTAGTCTGGGTTAGTAAACTATACTTTTAGGATTGCAACTATGGTAGTCTTACTTTGAGTGAAGTATGTTATAAAGAGTGCAAAAATAAAAGGTGGGATTGCTGATGTAGAAAGTAAAGCTTTGAGATTTTTTTATCAGTGGACTAGTGTCAGCAACAGTTGCTAGCACATGTCGGGAAGGGTACAACCCTGCATAAATTTTTTTTAGATATACAGCAAAATTTCAAGCACTTTTCTATCCTCAAGGCTCCATCCCCTGTTGTGACACTTACTTGCACACGTTGGGAGGGATGTCTTGACTATTCTGTGAGCACGTATCGTAGTAACCTTAGTCATCGCCCACCTTGCAAAACTTCAGCTTCACAATACACAAAGAGAGCCCTTGCACCCACAAGCACTCTGCATACCAGGCAATGCCAAACATTAGCTGTGCACGGTGGGGCAGCTCGCAGCAGCCGAAAGTGGCATTTTTAAAACGCGAGATCATTTCTTAATTAAACGCGAGAGCCTACCCCTACTCACTTTGCCAAATCTGAATTTCTGGCCTCTATGCAGCATCATGGCCCCATAGATAGTTCCACAATGCTGGTGATACGGGTGTATTGCATGTGTTAGAGCAATGTCATTCACATGATGATGCTGCACTTTAAGCCGGTGATGATGATGATGATGCCCAGTATCGTGTCATGATGCCATGTACTGTGATATCATGTGATATGATAGCTGTTGCCGCTAGCAAACATTAATGAAGCATGGTGGAGACTCTACCTACCTGTCTCGCTCTGACAAAGTTGTCTGCAAGGGTGATATACTAGAATGACTTGGGATATTGCGGTATGTATGCAAGGTGGCACCTAGGAGACTGCATGGCAGTCTCACAGAAAGGCACAACACAAGAGGAAACCTCTAGTAGACATGTCTCTTTTTTTTATTTTTGTAAATAAAAAATTAAACTTTCATCATCTTTCCCACTTTTGACAGCAAATCATGCCTATAGCGACACAGGGGGAAGAAAACACTGGAGCCAAACTGTGCAATGTCAAACATGCACCACCGGCATCGGGTGCAAACGAGGAGCGGTACACTTCTCCCGCTTCCCTCCTCGTTTGGTGATCTACACACACAGAGTTAATTATGCACGTGAGAAGGGAGAGCGTGACATGCACAGACAGACAAGATAGTAGGACAGTGTCCTTCTCCATCCTTCCACAAGCACTCTAGGACACAGTCCTGTGGGTGGCCCCAGAGTGTCCAGGAGTGCGCAACAAACAGTGCCCTGTAGACACGGGATGCACAGAGACGTGCGGTTGCGTCTGAAGGCAGCGGTGTTTTAAAGGGCTACATACCCAGCAGTGTACAGTACAACAGGGTGCTGCTGTTGCTTTGAAACAGTAAAACTTGTACAGCTTCAACAATTTTGATCCAATGAATAGTGCGAGGTTGCTCGCATGCCAAGCTCGTGCACACTGCACGAGCAGGGCTGGAGCTTCCGAGAAGGAAGGAAGGGTGATATGATAGGCTTTGAAAAGCAATATAGACAAATTAAGAATGGCAATTAAAGCAACAAGGTGCAAGATTGCAGTGTTGTCTCGAACACACTGTCTGTTTTTTTTTTTTTTTTTGTTTTTTTTCACACAGGAAATAGCTGTTCACTGAACAAATGCAGTTCAGTGAATGGTGGTTTTGGTTGAAGCGGCCAACAATAATGTTTTGCTCATCGTTACCTGTATCCATCAAACTTTTTTTGTTGTCTGCACATTGACCATTGATACTTTTAATATTGGCAGCAAGTGCACGTTAACCATACGTAGTGTTCCTTTGCACAATTTTCTTTTCTTTTTTTCAATTTCTGGAAAACTACTGTGCACAGCAGTAACCAAGACCAACACTGGGCGTCACTGCACTAACTGTCAAATCTAAAGAATTGCCAGTCACAGTAAACATTATGCAATTGCCTGGTAAATAAGGCTAGCGGTCAGATAATCACCCATGCAACAAATTTAATGCCTGGCAAACTAATGCAAATTTTAACTTGCACTTATGGCAAGAGTTATTTACCTTAAGAATATTGGAAACATGGATCAACATTGAACAAAGAAAAGAGGGCAGGGATACAAGGGAGAACAGGTGTGATCACAACACTTACACACACCAACATTGAAACATTTCCGTTATTGATGAGGAACACAGTTGTGCTGGAACACATTCCAAACAGATGGTAAAAGTAAACTCTATGTTCAAAGCTTCGGAATTTTCTCAATAGTGCTTGTCCAAGCATTCTGCGCACGCTTGGCCCTTAAACTGTCTGCTTAGGAGCCGATATATATATATTAAGGTCTCAGGTGCACGTGCAATTCAGGTGACAGCAGTTCTTGGTGAACAGAAATGGTCATTGCATTAATTGCATCATATATTAATTGAACTTCAATGACATACACAAGGTACAACCTCAACAACAACAAAAAAACTATGCAAAGAACAGCTGGGAATGGTAATGGAAAAAAAGCTAGGCCTCTTTTGCTCATCACACGGGTAGTGACATGTGATGGTATATACACTTAGATGCCTTGTCTAGAAACATGAGAGCAGTGTAATGTTGGTTAAGGGTATAACCACCAGCGCGTAGTGTGTTCATGCCTAAGGGCTATAATAGACTATGAAAGTCATCTGTGCTTGGCAGGCCTGCCAAGCTGATGTCCTTGGACTAGCGGAATGGGCACTTCAAGCGTTTGTTCGTGTCTACCGTCATAAGCCACAGCGGTACGCTACACTGACCTGCATTGTGCAAAACGACGACAAAGACAACCAAAAAAGTTTTAGGAACGACCTTAATGAACTCGACAGCTAACAGCTTCAACACTAACACGTGCACACAGCTTTGAACGAAGATACCTTGTTAGAAAGCCAGCGCAAAAACTCGCCGCTTTGAGTGACTTGCTGTCTCTAGCGTCTGCAGAGAAGAGTTGGAGAATGTTACAACACTCAACATTCTCATCACACCAACTTACAGCCCACCCTATGCTACAAATAACCATGAGGCTTCCATAGACGTACCTGTCAAGGTGTACATATTGAATAGTGCGCAGCTGTTTATACATGCCTATGCAGCCACACCATCGATCAGCTAGTGCTCCAACCAGCATGCTAGTACAAGTACGAGCTACCAGTGGAAGCTACATTATACATTGCACCATACCAACGAAGCACCTTGAAGATCCACATGTACTAACTTTTCTGCCTAGTGCTAGTCATGCCACACTAATAGTACCATATTATACTGCAATCTACACTGGTGCCTTTAATCAATGTGCCTAAAGTACTTTGCATATTATTCGCTCACAATTAACCACATTCTATTAGCAAACATGATGGAGTGCACTAGGCAGTTTCAGTAACTCTCCCCACGTGAACATCCATTCCAAATGGTTTAATGGCTTAACTGAAATAGGCAGCATATATAATACTAAATGCAATTTGACATACTGACAAAGCAACATTTCTGTAACTAAGAAAAAAACAGTTTGCTTTACTTTCCTATGCGATTGTCCTCATGGCTTCACGCAAGACCATCCCATCGAGCAAACCATATGTTCTTGCCGTACTTTTAACCAAGCTGTTTACAAGGTCCATCTCAGAGAACCAGTAACATTCTCAGGCCATTCTGGTGGACAGACTGTCTTTCCTTTATGTAATCGCAGCAACTTTCAGAATGCCAACCAATGGCTACGAATGTATGCTTGACACCCTCAGTATCTGAAGCCAATCAAGCACACATAAACTAACAAAGACAGCATACTCCGAAGGTTCTATTCTCACTGGCAGCTGCAGACTTTGACATGACTGGTAGCTCTGCAAAGTAATACCGACCACTGCAGCCACTTTTCGTCTACGACAGTCACAAGTAATTCATTTGACATGCAACGCGAATAGCCAAGAAAACAGCCACAGCCACTCCTTCTTTCTCGAAGCAGCACAACATTCGCTTCTGTTCCTCTGTGGTCAATAAGGGGTAACCATCACGCTATTAAGACAGATTCTGCACCACAAGAAAGTGCTAAATCCTCCGCGAGAACAATGCAAAGACAATGAGCGTGCTTTTGGGGTCCTTTTGCATATGCATCCATGATCACCATGTAAACCCTGTCATTATTTCTCTCTCTCTATGCAACAAAAACCCGTGTAACTAAGCATAATTATAATAAAGCTCTTGATGTCAAATGGTATGTCCAAGGGTGCATAAAGCCCAAATGCCACCATTTTCTTGTGCTCACCCAACAAGTCACAATTATCACTAACAGCTGCAGCTCTTGCTCTGTATGGACAGCCTCCACAGTTTTTTAACCTATCCTAGTGTGCAGTTAACCTCAGCATAAGGAACACTGACACAACAAATGATCAAAGTAAATCTAAAATGTTTCCTGCCATTATCAGCATCCAACAAATATATGCTTGTAACAAATATTAGATACCTATAATGAAGGTATTTTCATGTTGGAGGCAACTTCTTTATCGCGAGGTTCGACGGTATTAGACCATGGTTTTGTAATTATGCCAGTTGAGCCATTTGTGTCGCAGGGATATTATTCAACAGGTGGCTCTCTGTGAGGTGTTGGTGCTAACATAAATAAGAAAGGCAACCTAACTTAATATCACAATATAGTTTGAGCATCTAGCGGAGAGGGCAAGGCAAGGCAGAAAAACATAAAAACACTGACGGAGGAAAAAGTGCAGTTCGGACAAGCACGTCTAAAAAATATAGTGTGGAGGCACCGAACAGAAATGAGGCTTTTCACACTACTTTCGGTGTTCCTTTGACACATTAGTGGATCCCATAACAAAATTTCAGTGTCTGTTTAAGTGCCCCCTTTACCCTTGAATTAACAGGTTGAGATGGATTTATGGCAATACATCGGAGGAGGCAGTCTCAAGTGACATTAATTCTCAGGTACAAAAAGCAAAAAGGGCCTTCCCACATGTGTTTGAATATATGTTGAACATATAACTTCTTTGTTTTTTTGTTTTTGTCTTTTTTTTCCACAGTGATAGCTATAATGGGTTCTTGCAGCGCTGGACCTGTCCATCCACATGCCATGCCAAAAAGCCATCACCATCATCAAGGTGGCATGGCAACAATAAAATAAGATGAAACAATGATGACACTGCATGAATTTCAGGAGTTTCATCATCATCACAAGACCAGCTAACGGTGAACAGGAAAACAGAGCGGAAATCTGACAAAGAGAGGCACACAGCACTGTACTTTCAACAAAACATTTATTTTGCAGGTGGAGAGGTTTTTATACTGACCACTGCAACAAAAAACCTGCAAAGCATTTTTTTTATTTCAAGTACATTGCTGTGTGTGTCTTCTTTGTGCCTCTCTTCATTTCTGCTCACACTACGTTCGACGACTGGCAATGGGGACGAAGCATTTGCAAATTCCAAGAATGGAATGTGTTTAAATTAAACTTTTTTAAAAGGACCATCGAGTATGAAATTTCTAACACTACCCTGAATTCCTCACGTGTCCCTCAGCAATTTTTTTTGCTGGAAGTATTGCCCATAACTAGGACAGAGCAAAGCATCATTTATCCTGAAGTACCTACGAGGAATATTGAGACCTACATCTAGCAACAACACATTTTGTGCTTGGTGGTACTTTAAAAAAATTTAATTAAAGTTTTAAAAATTCCATTCTGGGAATTTTCAAGTGTGTCGTCCCTGTTGCCAGTCGTCTAACGTAGTGTGAGCAAATAAGGGGAGGCCTTAATTTCAGTTCAACATAATATTTGTATGAACATTCATTGTGAAGCCTGCCAGAATTGCTCCTTCAGAATAGGTGTGCTGACCTATAAATGTGATCAGGAAAGGTCCGGCTTGAGTTGAGTCTGCACACGACCTTGTGTACCAGTGTCAGTGACCACCCCTGAATTTCAGATGAGACTGGCATCTACCTTGAGGGTGGAAACTATCACTAAGGGAACTCGCTGCAACCTAAATCTCTTTGATGCTGTGAAAAATGCACACCAAATAAAGCTTCGTCATCTTCAATTTTCTGCAGTTTCCTTACAAATGAGGGCCAACCCACAACTAAAAATGTTTCTTTCACTTTCACATCTAAGGGGCCAACCAACAGTTGTATCCAATTTATGTTCGATTATATATGATACCTGCTTGCTTATACACAAATACAGTATAGTAGTAGCTTACGGTCTAGATGGGGTGAGGAAAAGCAAAGAACACAAAGGTACACAAGAACTTCTGTCTCCTCAGTCTTTTTTGTTTTTTTTTTTGTGTGTGTCTGCATCATCTCCAATGACAAATATTTACCACCGAGTTCAGTAGTGAACCATTCCAAGTTGTTGTTTAATTCTTAAACTGAGAGTCCTGGTGTCTTCCTCAAAAAATGCTACACTTCTCACCTCTATTACTTTTTATTTCCTATTTTCAGATAAGTCTGTCTATAAATCACTGCACTACACTTAACACTGACTCTTTCAGACGACTAGCAGAGCTATTGGTCCTGCTGCTATTGGAACGGTGCAACAAAGTGCCTTTCTGTTCCCCTGTGATTGTTTATTATGTGCAGTACATCAGCCTTCATTGTGACAACAGCTCAAATGCTGACAGCCCGTATTCACAAGCACATGGGCTGCCTACATTCAGCTATAAGAATTCACCTCCCATTCCTCCCCCCAAGTTTTTTTTTGTTTCTTCTTGAGAATGGGTGTAGCGTCTACATGTTAGAAAGCACGTGAATTTGCTTAACCCTTTCAGACGCTTGTACACAATTGTGTACATCAAAATAGTGCATCAACAGCAAAAGCACTGATGAAAGTAATGATATTTAAGATGTGTTGCATATATCTTGAAACACTTATGATTGGAATTGTGCTGCAATTTTGGATAACATGTGCAAAATGTTTCAGTAAAATGAGTGGGTGTTTTTGCTTGGTGTCAGTATGTTGTATGTAGCGGGTTCACTTTTTTCATTGTTATTGACAATGTCACGTACCAGGCATAATTTTCAAGTGGCTGGATAAGTGCTTTTCAAGCTTTTCAATACATGCAATAATTGATGTTCTCGTATTTGATGTTCCTGTAGTGAGTTTTCGTATAGAGTCTACATTCTGAAAACTGGACAAAACTCACTAAAGAATTGAAAATTCTTAATATTCTGTGCAGCTGTACACTTTCTATAATTCTGAAGGTGCAAGAAATGTGGTGAAAGTAAGTTTCCGATCAACAGGATAAAGTGGCGTCTGAAAAGTAAGGGAGAAGAGACACCCCTCTCTTATGCATCCTTAAATCCATCCCATCCATGAGGCAAGAAACAGCTCACAAAAATGTGGATCATGGTGCCAGCAAAGGGAGAAAAAAAAAAAGCAATAATAGACATGCTAGGAAGTCAACACGCACAGTGCATACAAGTACACTTACAAATGACATAGCAGTCAACAGAAAAAGAGTGGTCTTTGTTACACGAACTGAAGAACAAGTCAGTGCTTACACAGTTTAAACGACACACTGAACTCACAGCTCCACACCGTTTCTAGGACAGCACCATTAAATAAATTAATGAAAAAAAAAATGTTTCATTGTATAATCTCTCGTGACTGCACATAACAGAGCAAACAAACAATAAAAGCAAACAAAAAGAAGAACAAAACATTGTAACGTCTCTCAAGTTATGGAGCACTTGTATACAAGTTCTCATAAGATGCCTTAGGACCCTTGCAATCATGTTAATTAACAATAAACTCATCTAAAACGTGTAAACAAGGTTTCACCTCAAACAAAGCAACAGATAAAAAACACAAGAAAAAAATATTCAGTGCTGTATAACATTTGGTGGTCTCTTAGAATTGGACATGTGGCACACTGCGATAGAAGGCATGGCTAAAAAGTCATGGCAGTCAGAATGCTAGTAATACTCGCACATAAGGATTCAGTACACAAGCATTTGTAGCCTTGCAAAAAGTGCTAGAAAAGGAAAAGTAATAAACACCCGCATCGGGAAAGGAACAAACACCCACGGGTTCCATTCACAACCATGAAAACAGAGTGAGCCTGTGAAAAAAACTAGCGTGGAGTAGAGTTCTTTTTTTTTTTTTTTTCAATACAGCACACAAAATTTACAACAAAATTCAAGGAATGCAACAAAGGAACAAACATGGTACTTTAAAGAGGATGCATGCATTCCGTTATCGTGCTAAGAAAGACTGTCTGTTAACTAAGCAGAATGCAAATATGCTTTAACTACGTTGTAATACAGTTCAAGCTCCCAGGAAACTTCTTGAATTTCTTCAATTATTAGAAGCTGCATAAAGTATGTTTCGAAATATAGGTATGGCTTATTGCAAGAACAGGTACACCAAATCACATACAAACAGATAGTATACGGCCAGAACAGGTATACAGCTGTTGTACCCATTAAACACTTGTATTTGTGTAATGGCACCACATAAAAGGCGCGTTATTTGATGGCATCCATCGACATGCACAGTAGCCTGAAGGTATGTTTCGGATATTTATGACCCATAAATGTTACTTTAATTAGCCATTATTGGCCATACGCACCAGCCCTAGGAAGACAAAAAATTTGACGTGCTCGTAGGTTTATAATGCAAAACTACATTAACAAACAGGAAAGACATAAGCCTACAGAAATAATACATTGACAAGGCTGAACCTCCACCCTGACAAACATTGCAGATTTCACACGCTGTGGGGTAGGAATGCAACCAAAATTGTTATATTTGTTTGAATTAACCTGAACTGCACATTATCCAAGTTTGAACTATCGTGAATTTATGGCACCTGCTGCTTTTAGCACAGCCTACAATAGCAAGGAAAAGGTAATGCGAAATAGGTGTGTCATAACCTCATTCTACAGCATATGTGACGCTGGGGTGCAAAATTCCACGTGAGAACAAATCTCACAATCATGTTTTTGGCTTCAGCTTTAGCATGCTTTGGCCGATACAACACAACGTTGTACATTAAAAGGACCAGTAAGCTGGGTCAGTAACCACAGCAACAATGTGATTTGCTCTCACAAATCACATTGTTTTTAAGAAGTGTCCGTCGCAAATACTACGAGAATGATGGCTTATACATTCATATTTTTTGCATCGCTATCATTAGCGATAAATATTTTGGAATGCTTGAAACAGGCTAGTACCTTTAAAATACAAAGCAGTTAATGAATGAGTAAAAAACTAAGCAATGCCACCTCCAAGAAGTACATAAGTGCAACAGAGCCATAGATTTATTTGGGAGGTGTTAGCCTCCTGGAGCAATGCAACATTTGGTTAACTTCACTCTGTATTAATGCCCACTTAAACATCTTTGTGTGCTTATGACAAATGAGCACAAAACATGCACTGTTGTAGTAATGGTTTCGGTCATACTTCTGGGGTGATGGCAAGACCTATGGACAAACATTCACAACAAGATTGGACTCAAAAGAAATGGTCATTCTAATTTGACTCTGGAGAAAGATGGATTCTTTGAAAATTCTGATGTACAGCCTGAGAGTGAAGGGAACTTTGTTGCGCAAACTTTATGATGAACAGAAACACTGTGTTTTCTCCCATATAATCCAGCCAGTAGTGGACCTTTAATCTGTATACAAAAAAAAAAAAAAAAAAAAACTGCGCACCAATATGAGCACAAACCACAGCTCCAGAAAAAAAACCTGTTATGTGCCTCAAGTCATTACAATCATTGATGCCCTTGCTGTTGCCTTCTGTAGAAGTGCAGTGCAACTTCACGGCACTACACTGTGCACTGCCACGAAGCCGCACCACACTACAGCAGATCTCCACTGCAATGCTGGTAGCCTGCCACGAAGCCAAACCACAACGTAAAGAAAAATTTGTGTACAGCTAAGCATTTGAAGACTGCAAACTTCAGGTGTTTTTTGATGCTGGTGACATGCGCAAAATACGATTAAATCTTAAACCGCCACAGTTCAATACTAATCATAGCTAGGCACGTGTTAGTAGAGTAGGTGCTGTTGTGCATGTGATGTCTGGCAATGTAAACAATACTTTTAAAATAGCTTTTGTACATAAACATAAAAAAACAAAAAGAGTGCATGTGTTTGGTTGCAACAATAAGTGCTGAATATGAAGTCAGGACGTGGTAACAAGGAGCTTGATAACAATTCCTTGTTTAGTTAAAACAGTGACTAGATTTGTTGAGAGAGAGCATATGTAGATTATGTAGCTTGAACAACTTGCAGCACCGACCATGTAAAACAAGAAACTTTAGAATAAATCTGCAAAGAAAGTGTGCCTTTTTTACACTTGGCTTTGGCATTGCACAGCATGGTATCTGAACAAACAGTATTTCGAGCTTAACGGTATCATATAGAATGCCTTGAAAGATATCAAGCACTTCGTTTCTTTTTTTTAATCCTGTGACCATGGTCATGTATGTGATCACTGATCACACAAGCATCCGAGTTTGCTGTGGGCTTTCATAGGCTTCAAGTGAGTAGACTAGTCTCTCCTAATTATCAATCATCCATTAGCACTTGGAATCACTGAACAGCACTGACGGGTGCACTAAGTCTATCCTGCCAACATCCTAGCATGTATTTGTACCCCTGCTGTTTTATTTTTCTGTTTAGCCATTTCTGACTAGCATGACACAATAAGAAAACCTACAGCATCCTTCCTCTGTGAACAACTTAATTACGAAAACCTGCCATAACCCTCATAACAAACAATAAAAAATTTCCTCAGAACAGCTGGCAGCCAGAAACGCATATAAGGACACCACCATTACATTCGACACCTCTTGTACAATGAGCTCTCTACATTTTCCACACGCAACATTTAGGGCTGCTCAAGAAGGTTTGACTAAACGTGCCGCATTTGACATGCACACTTCTCAAGGTAAGAAAAAAGAAATCACTCTCGAAAGGTCAACAACCATACTCACATTCCAACTATGCTTTGCACTAAAAGGAGGCCACACGTGGAAGGGCTGGGGATGAAAAACATAGTGTGACCTGAGCACCTTCCTGCAAAAAATAAATCCATGCCAACCACACCAACACCGGTGACAACAAGGGCATCGCCTTGACATCGAAGTGTGGTACCATTTGCCACTAGGCATCACACGGAGTGGTCGCAGAACGTGTTGTTTGTGGCACTGGGCCATCGAAAGATGGTCATCTCACAACCTACGTCCAAGAAGGCAGGGTTCCTTTCTTCGTTCGTCCTATTCCCCGCCGTGAGTGCAACACATTCTTTCCCGTGTCTTCGTGCAGACGAAGCATCACCGAGACATCGCAAAACGGGAATGATGACAGTGCTCACTGTTGCCAAGATGGATCAAGCCCTTCGGGAAAGCCACAAAACGTAAGTAAAGCACAGTACACTGACGAAGATACTGTTGCTAGATGTAAGCATCTTATCTCACACCACTTTGTTCGGGTAGTGTTTCTAACTTGTAATCTTGATAGGTAACGGAAAAACGGTGCCACACACTGAAACCCTTTATCTTCCCACCGAGGAACCATCAAGTGGTAGACAAAGCACGTTCACCAAGTACAGCAAAGCTTCTTGTTCTCAAAGCGCAGGACGATGTGCAGTTGGCACACATCGTCCTGTGCTATGCGTCCATGTAGCAACTTGTGCTTGCGTAAAGCCCTCAGCTGGTGTTACAGCACAGTCGACGATGCAACATCCAACTTGCAGCACATCTTGCTTGCAAAGCACCTCCTTCCTTGTGCATCTCGTCTATTCGTAAAGCTTGCAGACGCTGCGGCTCCAACTACGCTGGTCCTGCTAGCTAAAGCTGCCTGATCTATCAGTCTTGAAAAGCAAGCTTTTAGCACACTGAAAGCCGGCATGCAAGTCCTTCCTACCAGCATCCAACTACACAGCCGAGCTTCACAGCTGATGCTTCAACTCACAATAAGTAGTGCGGAGGTCATTCCACGCAGGTGACACTTTGCAATAAGTATTGAAGCAAGCTTGCCTCTTCTGGAACAGGGAAGATTTTTGCAAAAGGCGACGGTGAATCCTACAGATGTTGCTTGAGTGGAAAGGCAAAACAACTGTGGCGGTGCAGAAACATGGCATATTGGGTGACGGCAACAGTCTTGTACACAGGGTGTTCTTTCTAGCCAGAGGTGTGCTCTTCGGGTGCCTCAGAAGCATGGTCCAGCTCAAACCTATGGTGATGAACTGATGAGGAGATGTGACGACCACGACTCACAGTGACGAAACACGCTCACACTTTGCTGCTGCCCGAGCCAGTCTTGAGGGCACCACCAGAGGTGGAAGAAGGGCCTGGGGACGCCGGCGAGGCTGACAGTGGGTAAGAAGTTGTTCGCTTGGCCGAGCGTCGTCGCCTCAAAGCACTGGCTGGACCAGAGAGACCTTGGCCAGGCAGCCCAAAGCAGCCACGTGACAGAACCATGCGGGCATTGCCCTGGGCCGGCCGGCACAGCGGCAGGCCGGGACTCTTCAAGTCCGTCAGGTGAAGCGCATAGCCTTCGGAGAGTACCTGCAGAGCAAATAATCATTAGAATGGCAAAAAAAACGAAATGTTATTGGCCTAGCTTGTGTTTACTAAAGGACATACTAAATACGTAGTAATAGCTTGTCTGCAAACATGGAGGAAGCAAAAAACTGAGGAGAGGCCCTACCCCCTCCGCACTAGGAAAAAAGTGTGGAGGAAGTCGCGTGGTATTTTTTCGCTGTAGCGGCCATGTTCTTGGGCCACAATGGCGGCTTTGTTATGGTTCTGTGCGTTGGCGCGTGTTGCTCTGTAGGTTTCGTACCATGGCAAAGGCGTGGTGCGTGCAAGGATTGCGTTAGCCTCCATGTTTTATTCCGCTGTGTTATCTAGACCGTGCTCTCCCAGCTGTTGTTGGGGCCAGGTGGGACTGGAAAAAGTAAAAAGCGTGAAACGAGCGCGCATGCAACGTCGTACACCACGTACCACGCCACGGACGAAGGACGACCTGGGAATATATTTGCCGTCTTCGGTGGATTCAGGCTAACGTGTCATCACAGACTGGAACCACATGTGCTTCAGAATATGTACAATAAACTGCTTGCACTTCAGTGACAGCTGCGAAGTGTTCCTGCTTTTGACAGTAGACGACATCGTCCGCTGTTTGTGGCACGTAAAACGGCCATGTGGAGGTTGGGAAAGAACCAGCTGCTGTGAGTAACAAAGGGACGAACCCCACTTACTGCAGTAATCTTATTCGTGTGCTCGAGGGGCGCAGGGGAGTCAAGGTTGGTGGATGCGGTGCAAGAGTGAACAAGACTCGACATAAGAGCTTACGCTGGTGAGCACATCAAACGGCTGATGGTCGCACGTTGGCCCAGTCAACCCACTAGCCGCACGCATATGCGCATATGCGCTTACTCTTCGGCACTGCAGAACTTTGTTTCCGTGAAGCTTCACTTACCATGAGAACAATATACCTCAGGCCGCAGTAGGTGTATTTAAACGCGTAACGACATTCTCCTCTGCTGGACAGTTCGTTGGCGCGCTATGGCTCGTCACATCTCTGCGGTGCGTGGCCGCCCGAAACGTATTCACTAAAGCAAAACGATTCCTATAAAGACACGACCAGCATACCTGTTCATTCTCATGAATTGCAAATGGACTTGCCATAGGTCATATCGCGATGGAATACACTGCTATTGGATCCCTTGGTCGGATCACTACAACATGCGAACGTGCACGCAGCCCGGCATGGCTGCGTGTCGAAGGCAAGGAATGTAAGCGAGAGAGGAGAATATGGCCCGACATGATGGCGGAGTAACGTCGACTTCCGGCGTCACTTGGCTTCACAAAGCGTGACATCAGGGCCCCTCCTCAGTTCTTTCCTCTCTCCATGTCTGCAAACTTCTTACCATTTATGGATTACTGGGTGACCGAAGCCGTGGGCAGCAGTAGCAGACCTGGTAGCGACATCTTGTGATGATTTATCTAATTACAATACATTTGAAAATTGTGTTCCATCATTGCTCTCGTTGCAAAAAAAAAAAAAAACATACAAGGACTGTACAGTAATGATTATGTCGCTAACAGCGTTGTTTGTTGCTGCTGTACACCACTTCTGTAACTCAGCGTTCCACAAAGTGCAAGCAGTTCAAGGAAAAACTAAAGTGCTCTATTTACCACCAGAAGGATAAGGAATATATACACTAACAGCATAGGCGGTAACTTGCAACTAAAGTATTCAGAATACCAATGTAGGAATATACGAGGTCTGTTGGAAAAGTATCCAACCTTTGGCCGCAGAAAAAAGAACTGGCAAAACTGGGGCATTGGAAACCTAATCACCCTCAAAGTAGTCTCCTTGGGACTCCACACACTTCTCCCAGCGATGCTGCCATTGTTGGAAGCATTCCGAGAAGGCCTCTTTCGGAATGGAGTTTAGCTCAGCTGTCGTTGCAGCCATAATGTCCTCCCATCTAAAATCACGCTCCTTTCAATGGCCTCTTGATTTTGGGAAACAGCCAGAAGTCGCAGGGGGCCATATCAGAAGAGTAAGGAGCCTGTTGAACTACAGGGGTCTGGTTTTTCGCCAAAAAAGTCTGAATCAAGTGCGAGGAATGTGCAGGAGCATTGTTGTGATGGATGCACCAATTTCCTGTTGACCACAACTCCGGTCTCTTGCGCCGCAAAGCATCGCGTAGGCAACGGAGGACATCCCTGTAGTACTCTTTGGTGATTGTTTGACGCTGTGGTGCGAACTCGTGGTGTACCACACCGCAGGAGTCAAAGAAAGCAGTCAGCATCACTTTGACGTTGCTGCACACTTGGTGAGACTTCTTTGGTCTTGGTGATGCGGAATGCTTCCACTGTGACGACTGGGATTTGGTTTCCGGGTCGTACCCATACACCCAAGACTCGTCGTCACCAGTGATTATAGTGTTCATGAAGTCGGGGTCACTGTTTGTGGAATCCAGCATGTCCTGTGAGACTTCAACACGAAGTTGCTTTTGCTCCACCGTGAGCAGCTTCGGCACGAATTTCGCCACAACTCTCTTCATGGCCAAATCTTCGGTCATAATGGAATGTGCAGAAAAAGTGCTGATGTCCACCTCTTCCGCAATTTCTCAGATAGTCACACGACAGTCCCGCATCACCACAACGTTCACTTCGGCAATGACCTGGTCATTTCGGCATGTTGATGGCTGACTGGAGTGTGGCTCACTCTCCACCGATATGCGGCAGTCTTTAAACCGGTTGTACCACTCCTTAATCTGTGTGCTGCTCATAGCATCGTCACCGAAAGCCGTCTGAATCTTCCGAATGGTTTCCACTTGGCTGTCGCCCAGTTTATGGCAAAATTTGATGCAGTAGCGCTGCTCCAGTCACTCCGCCATTTTCGTTGCAATAAAAAACCGACGAGAGCACTGCGCACTACCTCACTCAAACGCTGCGTCCCAGCAACTGACGCTATCGGCAGGCAGGAAAAAATTTCGCGCACGCGCACGAAGGTTCAAGGTCAGCTGATGCAAGAGTGCTTGTTTCATATCCATCAGGTGTTCGCAAAAAAAAATAAAAATAATAAGGTCGGATACTTTTCTAACAGACCTCGTATATACACAGAGGCAACATGCGCACAGAAGGCAACACTTAAGTGGCACAGCATGTTAGTGTAACTACAATCAATGGCTATCGATACCACAATGTCGCATCCTTTGCATGTTGCCGCTCCGTGCACATACTTCTGCACTTGTGTCCAAAATCAATTACTAGTTGGAACTTACTGCACAGGTTGTTGTTTATGCTCCTTACTGCGTAATCATCATGCATGCACTCTATAGTGGTAAATGTGTAATGTACTTTGGAACGTCAAGGCCAATTCACTTAGAACGTCTCCACACCTGCCTTCCTGTGCACTGAGAAACAGAGAAACAGGCAGAAACAGGGAGAGCCTTACCGTGGCTAGGGATTGTTGTTTCTTGGAAACTTTTCCGACAATAAATATCTGCTCTTTCACCATGCCGAGTGCAGAGTAGACTGCGATGTCCTTGGCAGAGCCGTAAGCAGCGTGGTAGACAATCTCCGCCTGAGGTGATTAAAAAAAAAAGAAAAAGAAAACCTTACAACTATTCCTGACAATAGCAAAAGCCACCTTTAAATTGTACCAAATGTTCAACCAAAAAGAACAGTGTTAACACATGATGAGCGAGAACAAGAAGATCCAGATTCCATCTTCCATATTATGCATACTTTACCAATTAAGCTACCACAGCAGCCATACTCCCAATCATCTCTTGGGTTTCTTGGAAACTTTACAACATTAGCCCTGGTAATGTTTAGCCAGTGCATGTGTTATGTGGAAGATGTCAATTTGGCTACCAGCTGCACCTATTTTCTCTATTCATCAACCTTATTTCTGTTATCCTTATTGTTTCTACATTTCAATTAAACATAACAATTAATTTCGCCTAAGCTTTCTCCGGTTTCATTGTCTGTTTTATTCATACGTTAATTCAAAAGCATTTCACGAGCTAGTAGCTCACAAAATGCTGTGAATGGTCTCTGGGATAGCGTGTTCTTTAGTGCGAGCAACCACATTTTGCAAACACTGCAGTGTCTATTTTTTTTCACACAATAGGCCCATATTCTATCTGTGCAGGCCAGGAGGTTTACAATGGTAACAGAGGCCTATACGAAGGATGTCAGTAGAGACAGCAGCACCAACTCACATGTGTTTGCAGGTGTCGTAGGTAGCTGAGCTTGTGCCTGAGAGGTTCAGTGGAGAGTCCCTCAGCAAAAGAAACAAGACCATGGGGAAAGTTGTGCTGGGCAAGCCAGGAGACCACCCGCTGCTGTTGCATGTCAGGCCGACCCGTGATGTAGATGATTAGGTAGCCCAGCTCTTGCCAGTGCCTACAACGAAGTGCAAAGAGCACAACAGCATGAATAATGAGAGCAGCAAGCATACAGAGGTTGCCAAACAAAGCTCTGTGGGGATTCCCTGGACACTTTTCGTAATTTCCATGAGCGCCCTGAATTAACACATGCTATGGTCCACGTGGAACATCCTATCCAACCTGTCACGCTATCATCATCCAACATCCTATAACCGCTAACGTCCTATAACCCTGTCACACTGTTGAAACTTTACTAGAGCTTTTAGGAAATGGACAGTTTAACGACTCGCTCCCCAGATACCACGACTATTTCCAAGAAGTGTCGCCACTGTCCTGGGGTCAGATTGATTGATTCATGATGTTTAATGTCTTTTAGAGTAACACCAGGGCTATGATAGACCCCGTAGTGGAGTACCCTTTCTGTACCAATGACGAGTATACTTGTCGTGAGCAAATACAATTGCTATCGTATTAAAATACCTCGCAGTGTGAACAGCTGAATTCATGCTGCAACTTGCTTCTAGTACCAGTTTTTGAAACTTGACGGCTTGTGCGTATAATCTTTCTCTTTATTATTGGCTCCTTGAATCCTTGCACTAGCAACACGGTTTGCCTGCGTGCTGCATGTCTGGGAATCTTGGTACAATTTTTGCAATTTCCTGCAGTATGAAAGGGTTAATTTTGACCACCTGGGTTCCTTTAGCATGCCTCGAAATCTAAGTAGACGAGCGTTATTGCATTGCACCCCTATCACAATGTTTCCACCGCAGACTGGAATAAAACCTCCGACCTCATGCTCAGCTGCAGAATGCCATAGCCACTGAGTCATCGCTGCAGGTCTGGGATCAGGTAGCTGTGCCAGCTTGGTAACAAAAATGTGCTAGCTTGGTAACAGTGTGCATGGTGTTCAGATGCTATGTCAGTAATTTTGACAGCACATAGGCTGTTTCTTCAGACCTTCTCAATACTTGGATGCTTCATTCGTGGTCTCAGTCACTTTTCACCTTTGCTTGACGGTTAACTGAAGGCACTAACCGCTTCACCAGAGTTTTGAGCATTATGTAGGCTGTTTCTATGTACTTTCCGAATGCAGCAAGTGGCTTTATTTTATCTGCATGATGTTGTAAGTAATCCATGGTCAATTCTCTTTCAACTAATTCAGTCACTTCTGCTAAACCATTACAAAGCCTTCTTCAGACAGCTCGGATTCTGGACTCCCTTGCACTTGTTAGATGTACCTTGCAATTGTTAATTTGGAGGTGCACATCGTGCAGGCATTGTGCAAGCTCTTCGTAGCAGACAACATGAGCAGATGGCAAGGAACCCCCGCCTGTTTGTTAGTGATGCTGGTACAGAAGCGTTTTCCTCACTATGATTAAAATGGTCTGTTAGACGGATAGACATGAGCCACAACTTCAGAGACTAGACTGAACAGCTTGATTTGGTCAATGATGCTCGTTACTGGTGCTTCTATGGTGCACAGTGCAATCTGTGTAGACCGTCCCTTTAAAATCTTCTTGGTGAATGCAGGGCATTTTTGAAGACAACAGTTTAACGGACACTCGGCAAGGTGCACTTTGTTCATTAGAAAAACAATGAGGCTTACCTGACTACATCAACAGCTCCAGCCCTCACTTTGGGATCTCGGCCTGAAACCGAGACGCTTGCCGTGAAGGAGCCATCAATGCTGAACACCACACACTCAGTCTTTGGAGGCACAATAGCAAGGAAGAAGTCGATGGATGTGTGGTCACCTCTGTAAAGCAAATATGACTGCAAGTTAGCTGCCTTTCCAGCTATTTCACAGTTCTGTGAAACCTGAAGCCTTCAATACTAGGCAACAGTCAGACAGTGTATGTAAATGAATGCATGTCATTAGAGAGCACACCTCACAATGGCCTTGACGGGGAAGAGCCCATATCCAAGTCCCAGGTCCTTGGGCACGCTGAAGGAGAGCCGTCCGTTGCGGTCGGTTAGCTGAGTGCCCAGCAGCGTCCAGTGCCCGCTGTCACGCATCAGGTGCACGTCCACCTTTTCACCCGACAGAGCCACCATGTCCAGAGGTCCATACATGAAACGTGCCGTCAGCACCTGTGGTTCACCCTCCTTCACAATAACGTCGTTGGCCCTGTGGTTGGCTGCCACATTCTGCAAAGGTATGGCCAAGGTCGAGGTTGTGTCACAGAAGAATACATGTACACAAGAACAAAAAGCATACCCACTTCATTAGTCCTCGCAGCAATAATGTTTTTGTGTTTTGTCAAAGTTAAGCTGTGGCTGCTGGACACATACATAAAATCAGACCATAAGAAGTGCACACTCAGCCATCAATGTGCAAGTTTGCGCTTACACTGTACAAAAATTGCCAAATGTTCTATTGCGATAGCAATTATATGGACACTCCAAGCGAATTTTTGCCATCGTTGCCGTTATTGCCATGGGGCTCTGCATTTATTTAGATATACGGGGTGTTTCAGCAAACACTTTCAAAATTTATTTAAGGTTGCCTGTGGCAGATAGCCCAATTCTAGTTGATGAGCTGGTCTACTTGAAGAGGTCGACATTACTTGCACAAAAAATTTAAATGCATAATAGACTAATTACCAAAAATTCACTAATTAAGTTTTTAACTAATTACCTGATGGCCCATATTGCAATTTACAAATTGTAGCCATGGAGTTTGCAAGGCGGATCATCCCACTTGGAATTAATTCTCAGGATGACACCAGTTTCGAGATATTAATTCCCGAACTTTGTGAAAAAATGCATTGGCGTACCAGTTAGTTTTGTGCTTCAATGCATAAATCAACAGTTTTGTTAAGAAACTAACTGGAACGCCAATGCATTTCTCCGCAAAGATCGGGAATTGATATGTCGAAACTCGTGTCATACTCCACCTCTGAAAGACTGCAAATTGTAACTGGAGCACACTACCTTGATTTTGACGGAGGTGCGTTTGCGGAGCCACTTCTCACGGGGCTGTCCCGGCACGAAGGGTGCCAGGTCTCGATCGAGTGTGCCAGCAGCGACCCCGTCTCCTCCGCCGCCATCAAGGCCGCCCGCGACGCCACACCCTCCGCGAAGCAGTTGCCGTAGTAGCAAGCCAACCACATCCATAGACTCCCAGTAGGAGGCATGAAACAGGTGCGGCAGCACATGTGGCGGGAAGTTAGCTAGGCCCTCCGGGCAGTAGAGTGCGAAGTCCAGGCGTCGGCTGCCCCACCACTTCTGCGTCACTGTGTCGTGGGTAAAGCAGGTCATTGCAGGGCTCCGTGAGATGAGACACAGTATTTGTGCACGCAGCTAGTCCACTATGTTAAAATCGTTAACCCCGGCCTTCATTACAGCTTGCTTCTACTATTGTGCACATTAATGCTTTGGACGAGAATAGCCTGTCTATTGTGATTATGCCTGCTCTTGAGTACTTCATATGTGTAGGTCTCAACGTATCTAATTTGATGTATTGATCATAGATGGCTTCGTCATATCGTGTCAGTAGAGTATTTCAGAAATAAAATTTCGCAGGATGTGGTTGCTTTACCTCGACACCAGCAATCTGCAATTCGCACGTAGATGCAATGCACACATCACGCGTGCAGACAATAGCTGTAGGTACATGGCACTACAGTTCAAGTGATGACGAATTAAAGTGAAAAAAAAAAAAAAACTCAATCTTGTAGGAAGCAATGCTGTGAAAGCAAATAAATTATTAATTTATGTGTTGTGCCAGCACCTACTGTGACACAAACATTCCAGTCCATTCATTTCCGCTCATGCTGTCACACTCCCAAACTCTCAAGAAAAGTAGAATATCACCATTGCTTTTACCCATGCCATATATTATACAAAAGCAGTATGAGCTCGCAAATACTCTTTGCGCGAGTAAAAAATCTGCCCATAAAACTTACCATTTCCTAAATCAGCTAGAATGGTTCCATGCAACAAAGTTTCAGTTTTGCTGAAGGGTTTCTTTAAATTTCTTAAAACTATTTTGGCCAATACTTCAGAAAACAAGCAAGCATACCAAAGGAAGAGACTTACAATAAATATGATGCACCCATTATCTTAACAGTGTGAAGAACTCCCAGAGCCATACGTTAGGAGGGGGGGGGGGGGGGGACAGAAGTAAGCAAATGCCTGTGACTGGAATGCTTAAGTCATGCCTGAACCATACAGTCACAGGCCCATTGAAATTTCAGCAAGAAATGAGGTGACCTGTCAAACAGGCTGGATACAAATCTATGCACACTGCAAATACATTATGCATACACATCACAGCTTGCAACAGACATTACTGCTGTACTCACACTGCTCTGGGAGATGAATTCCCAGATGTGGCAGCCATATTCTGATTGGTAGATAAGTGCAAAAATGCCCTTGCACTAAGATTTGGTGGACATTAAAACACTCAGGGTGGCTGACATTAACAGTACATAACGCCTCCACAAGCTTTCCACTGTGGCAGTTCTTATAGCCAAGGTGGAGCTCTTAAGTTGTAAGACCCTGTCAGTTGTCATTGCCGAGTCCATTACAATCAGTGTTTACTTAGTTAGAAAACTGTAAGTCAGAATCTGTGGCCTGTGTAAGAAATTTGCAATGATGTAACTAGATGTTACATAATCAAGCCTAATTGACTATCAGAAAAATAGAAAAAGAGAAGAAAAAAAGCTACAGCAAAAGATGGGGAAAAAGAAAAGAATGCTACTAGTTCTGCACAATTTCCAATGTATTAACAGTGGCATTAATGGCCTGAACATTTGTCAGCTTGCTGTAACTTCATCCCACTCGCCTGTTTTTATTACAACAGCTCTCAAAGAAGATTTAGCACTTCTTTCTGCTTTGCTTCTACTCACATTTCTCACCAAGATTACACAATTTGGTCCACAATGGCCAGCAGCACACCTTAGCATTATTGTTTACCTGGTTTAACTCCTTATTAGTATCTAATCTACATCCCCACAGCAGATTGTTTCTCTATTGTAGGGGTGCACATATAGCAACAGTTTTTCATATTTTATGGAATATGCAGGCAATCAAAGATGCCAAGTGCTTTATTGAATGATGCGAACCAAGAAACGCAATCTTATTACAAAATCTGAGCAGGAACAAACCAGTAGTAAGTGCAGAATCTTCTTTGAAAGTTGTCAGAATAAAAATACATGGCTTCTATGCGGGTATACATGCCATACATGCCTTCTATATGGGACATTTCAGTCATAAAAAGGGGCCATAGGAGCATGGCTGCTAGAGTATGGTGCGGGCTGTCATTTTGGTAACCAATATCTCGCTCAAGAAGCATGGGAAATGCACCAACAATGACCTTTTCTTGGTTTACGCATCTTGAATTCAGCATATACCAGGGAGCACCACAATAACTGCAACATGACTTTTTTCTCTGCATAGTGCAAAGCCTGGGAATGGAAAGGTGTTATGCTGGACAGTTAAAGCACAGTTCTGCAGCCACACAACTTATGGGAACACAGCTGTACTGGTATCAAATCACAAGACACCATGAGTGGTTTTTTTGTTGTTGTTGATGTTTTTTTTCTTCTCAGCCTTCAGATGATATCATTTATGTTCACGATGCCATATGCCATTATCACACCAGAAAATGTAAGAAAATGTAAGAAGAAGACACCAAACAACACACACACAGTGCCTAGCCATGCATTCAAAATGTAAACATGCACGCACAAAGCAATGGAAGCAAAACATGCAATGCTACAGATAGCAAGGCTTTGCATAAATAAATCCAAATGAATGCCAAATGAATGATAAAGAGCCACACACAGAGAAGATAGGTTGAAATATAAAGCATGCCACAGGAACAGCGCATGTGAAAAGGTCATGCAAACGGTGTGTATTCGATAAGTAAATTAAGCACAAAGACTCAACACCATTGACCAATAACAAAAAAAAAAAGCAGGAAATAAAATATGCCTGAAAGGTACAAAGATAAAATCTGAGCAAGAAACAAAATGATTGCTCACAGCACAAAATAAGAAAGGCAAAGAGCAAAATCACTGCTTGCAGAATGAAGCACTGCATGCATTTATGAGCAGCAAAATATCATTAAAACACCAGCAGCCTACAAAATATAGATAGATGTTTGATAGAGAGTGGAGCATGCTCCATGCTTAAGCAATTTAAAAAATCAAAACACACAGGCTCGAGAGAACAGCTAAAAGCTTACACGTTTAGAAGCAACAGATGTTTTTGTTGCTGCTGTTCAAAAAAATAAAATAATAATGTACTAGTCAGGCATTTGAAGAGAAAGAAAAGCAGCACAGCAGATATGCCACAAGCAGCACCTCTCTCCAAAAGTGAGAGAAAAGAAGAAATAAAAAAAGAAAAGGAAAATGACCAGAAACAGGCACAAAAAGTGGTCATCTTTGGTCAAGTTCTTTCTTTTTTTTTTTGCACAGAGGGACGTGCTCACATGAAGTGACAGTGCTGAGGGGCAAGGCCTCTGAGACGCCCGAGACAGTGCTTGAGATGCTGGCTTCGCTGGTTCGCCGCCCCATGCAGGCGTAGCCAGACGACGACGGGGGCAGCCCTTCCACAAAGATGTGGGCGTGGCTCTGCAGGTATTCCACTGCGGGCGTCCCGACAACACAGACAAGCGGGCACATGTAGCCCACAACACAGAAAGAGAAGGTTCGGGAGGACTGATGGGGGCTCAACATTTATTAAAGGAACTACACTAGCACACAAAGCCAACACACACTGAAGCCATGTTAAAGCACGAGAAATATATGAATTGCACACAAATAGTTCAGGAGAAAAACAGCAGATCTAATGCAATTTTGCAATCTAAATGACACAAAGCTTGTTTGAGTTAGTGCAGGTAGCAACAGATGTAGCAACAGCAAATGACACACGGACAGGCTCGTCGCCTCTAGCATGATGGGTTAAGGGTAGAATGTTTATCAGAGGTGTATGGCAGATATGTAAATACATGTACAAAATACATATACACTCAACGACCGAATTTCTGGACGGACGATTTTTAGGACATGCCCCATAATTCGGACGCCTCCGCAGCACCGCCGCATACCCCATAGAGTGTATAAGAACGACAAAAATTTTGTACGCAAAAACCCTTCGCCGTCCGATTTTCCGGACTTTTTGTCATGACCGCAGGTCCAAAACAGCGTTATCGAAGCCACCACTGCCGCCATTTTGATTATCTCGCCACATCGAACAGGAGCTCTCGCACGCAGTTTCGCTGGTGCCTACCCGCCTTGATGGTCGCTACCGGGCTTCTTGCTGTTCGGTGCCGTGTTTTATAGAATTCACCGCTGTCAGCAATGGCACTGACTCGACTCCCCCCTTTGTGATATTTGCCCATGGTTTCTAAGCTCAGAGAGCACGACGCGATGCATAATGCAGGTTACCAAAAGTCAGCTTCACTTTATTACAGCAGTGTTACGCGGCGAAGCATACGCAGAGTATTGCGGTAAAGCATACCCAGAGTGGGAAGGGGCAATTGTCACGAGAGACAGTGTGTAGTATTCCTTAATTATACACGAGCGCACGCGCCGTCTCCTGTCACAGTACGAACACCAATACGCCTAAGAAGTGTACTGACAGGCCTTCAGAGCTATTTCGGCCATGCCTGCGGCGATTTGAGCCCTTGGGGGCATGCATTCATTTTTTCGGACTGCTTGATTTTTCGGATGTTATCGCAGCCCCTAGGGAGTCCAAAAAATCATATGCAGACTGTACATAACACAAATACCCATTGTGTCATAGTGGCAAATACCCATTCTGGGTGATTAGCCAAGAATGGGCAGATACCCAGGGGCACATACTTAGAGGCACAAACCAACGATCTTGTCTATTAAGCGAGGACACGAGAGCGAACACCAAACTCCATTGTTCAATAATTCTTGTGGAATTATTAAAAGGAAGCTTTCTTAACCTATGTCAAAAGTCTGCACTTTGAGTGCGCCCCAGTTTTCTGTTTTGCATACTTGTTACAGCGCTGTAATGTTAAGATAGCACATGCAGTGTTACATGGATGCTAGACTTGCAGATAAAGCAGGTCAGAGACTCACGTAAGTGGATTGGCTGCCCATCACCGAGTGGGTACTTTTGATACCGAGGTACGTTTACAGGTGGCAGCTGAGAAAATCGAGCACTCAGCAAGGGTTCAAGGCGTGCGGCCAGAGGGTCGGTGGGGTGAAACAGGTTGTACACTTGAGAGCATTGTGGTCGTGGCAGGGGAGCTGAAAGAAAAGTAATAAAAAGTAATAAAAAGTAATTAAAAACCAAAACTTCAGGCATTGCTAATTCATATCTTGAAAAGGAGCCACATATGTTTCCCTCAAGGCGACAGAGAAAGCTGATGTAATGCACACTAATTTCAACTTCTTATGACCGTATCTGTGTGGGTTTGAAAATCTTGAAAATGACTTCTGAAGATACAGAGTCCCATGTGCTCACTATCCGCTCAGCAACAGTCACCAGGGGTGCTTTGCTGAGCCATCGTCCGGTTGTCGCCACACACCAGTGCCGTCTACATTTTTCGTTAACGTCAAAGTGCCTGCCTGCAGCACGGCTTACCACTCTACAGCACATGCTCTATGACTTACAGCTTAAATACTGTTTTGAAGCTGCTCAGGCACTTGCCCCTCCCTGCCAGTTAGCAAGGCAAAGCACACACAAGTTGAGTATCCCAGGCCTTCATCGGTGTGAACCACCAAGCAATTAAGTGGCACCGATAAATAAGCAGCAGCAAAGAAACTGGCCGAGGAGAGGCGTCGATGCTTAACAGAGACATGTAGCAGAGATAAAGCAGGTCACATCGCGAGCTGGGTGTGCAGCTCTTACACGAATAAATTCTGGAATACTTTTTTTCTCTCTTATAGAGTCTACAACGTGATGGTGCGACCTATACAAAGGTGCGGCCCTTGCACAAGATTATACAGTAGTATTTAAAACTGTGTGCTAACTTTAACAGGTTAGCAGCTTACACTTGTGCAATTAACCAAAAGGCATCGCCACTTACCGTTCTTGTCATCGAATGAGAGCATTTTGCGGTAAGCCAGCACCAGCGCTATGGGAGAGCCAAACATGAAAAAGTCGGACACTTCGAAATCAAATCGTCCGTGGGCCCCCTGTTCGCTGGAGCACGAACTGGAGCGCCGAGGAGGAGGGGCACTCAGTAGTCTATGGAAACTGAAAAGCAGAAAAAAAAAAACTTTGTGCATAACAATTTATACAGCACTAAAGTACAGACTCGTGATATCACAGTCATAATCACAAGAATGACAGTAATGACACTCCGCAGTAGAATCCAAACCAATCACGTAGCACTGCACATTACATTGCTTGGATATTGGATAAGGTTCCAGTACAGATTTTCTTTCAAGGGTTGAGCCAATTTCAATGTAACATCAATGAAAAAAAAAGAGAGAGACAACCTCGCATTATATATAAATAGCGTGGTTCTTGTAGTGCAAAAAATGTGCCCGTTTGCGCTGCAAATTAGAGCAGAAGCTTCAAACAAGAGCGAGCACATTCAGCACTCAGCAGCAGCAGAAACCTCATTACTACATTCATGCCAATAGGATACACAGGCGTCTTTCTCAGATCAGCATGGAAACTGAAGCTTCGGGTGGGAGACAACCTGGGAATGATGAGAAGTGCTAAAGGCTTCCCCCCCCTCCGCCCCCCTCTGCTGCAGGATAGTTCAGATATATATACTGAAAGTGAGACATCTATGGCAGAGTTCCTTCTCCCAACCATCATCTTCAACATCTTAACTTACTGTCCTCTGCATAGCAAAGGCCTCTTCCAGCAATCTACAACTATCCCGTCTTGCATCAGCTAACACCATCCAATGCCTTATCTCCTCACATCCCCCGATCCTCTTCTGCCCCCAACAATGCTTTGTTTGTACTCATTCTGTTATTCTGCTATTGTTGCACTCATTCCATTATCATTCGCTCGGTGCACTACCACTGCCTTCTATAGTTACACATACCAGTTATCATTCCATTGCCCACTGCACGGTCCTTACCTTCTCACACTTCTTTATTATCTTCCAAGTTCCTGCCCCTTATGTTCGCATACAGTCGAAACCAGATATATCGAACCCACGTATAATGAATTATTGTGTATAACGCAGTAAAATCCCCTTGAAAATTTTTGTATGCAATTTTTATATTATATATCAAATTACCTATATATCGAACTTTTTTGCAATATCAGATTCGATATATCTGGGTTCGACTGTATATCCACAGAATATGATGATTGAACACTTTTTCTTATCAAGGATAATGCTAAGCTGCCAGTCATGTCTGAGTTAACCTTTAACATACACTTTTTAAAAGTAAATATGTATGAATGATGAACGCAACAAACACAAAGAAAGGTGTATTTCGATGCTGCTTATAGTGCACACATACTGAGAAAATAAGGGACAAGCAGAGAGAGAAAGAGAACTGTTTCACACAAGGGCCCGACGTACTAGAAATACAGCGTGCAAGTGCTGAAGCTTGGGCAAGTTGGTACCAGTAATTCATGAACTGATACCAGCTGGCCAAAGCTTCAAAACTTGAAAACAATGAAAGGCTTACGATGCTGCTCCCTCCACGATGCCCGTCACTTCAGATGCAGTAGCGGCTGCCGCAGCTGCATCTGGTGGGTGAGATGCAGACTTGCGATAGCTGCGCGAAGGGGTTCCCTGAGCTGCGGAAGCACCGCCACTACTAGCTGCCGCCACCGCTCCACCTGAGTCCTCTGCATCTTCGTTGCCACTGCCATCGCTGATGGAGATGAGCGGGTTGGGACGTGGGGCAGCTCCAGGAGTCTCTTCGTTGATGCTGTTCTCACTGCCGTAACGGCTACTCATCTGGGCCGCACGGCAGAGTGCATCAAAGCCCAAGATGGAGCCAACGCTGTCCCCAATGAGTGCGACCTGCACAAAGTCAGGACACAAGAAAAAAGGGGGCTGCTAGAACCTGCATTCCAGAAATAAATGTGACATATGAGAATCTGATTTGAAAACATAGTTATTGACCGAAATGTTTTCTACGTTTGCACAGGCAGCATCATTAGAGTCTCTGTGGAGCCTTGATCCTGCAGTGATCTTGCATATGATCTTGTGGCGACTCTGCACTTTCCCGCTTGTTTTGAGCCAAAAGAGATATGTTGCTGGTCAGAAGTATTTAGGAACAAAGGCCTCTTTCACTGCTAATGTTTCCAGAGAAATGGCTTGAGAATGTGCAGAACTAAGGTGTGAAATTAACATTTTCTTTCTAGATTAAGAGCTCATAAAAGCAGCATGTCGGTTGCTCTGAATGTGAAGGAAAAAATAAATCATAAAGCCACTCGAGACTGTGATGAAGGAAGAAAATAAAACATTTCCTCTAGTATTGTGGTTAGCATACCCGAAACACAAATAGCCAGTGGTACTTTTATTACCTAAGAACCAAACTGCATTCGAGTGGACAAAAATGCTTAACTCAATGCTTAAACTTGGCCAGGTTATCGCTACTATCACCAAAAGATGCCTAGGCAGGGAAGTTTTTGTGTGACAGTAGTGTTCAAGCATAACCGTCAAGTTGAACAGTTGGAATCATCGAATTAAGCAGCACAGGGAAAAGATAAACTATTCTCCTCTGCACTGGGAGCTGCCCGCAGAACTATAGGTTCACACAATCGTTATGAACGAAAGGAACCACACCTGTCCTGCAAAGCCTTGCCCTTGCTCAGACTTGAGGAAGTCGTGGTAGGCTTGGTTGGCTGCACAAACAGTTCGCGACACGAGGTCTGGGAAATCGGGCGAGGAGACTGCGAAGAGCGGAAGGGCACCCAGAGGTATCGAGTCCTGATGGCGGAAAGCGCCTCCATCGACTGCCGACGGTGATGCTTGAAAGCTGTAGGGACTCAGGCTGCAAAGGAGGAGAGAGAAGATACGGGTGTCACAGACACACTGGCAGACAGTGTACCATATTTACTCGCATAATGTACACACTTTGTTTCCCGAAAAATGTGCGCGAAGTTGGGTGGTGCGTTCATTGTGCGGGGTAAAATTTCTAGTGATTTTTTTTTACGCGGCCACCTCTAAAAAAGTTGCAGTTTCGCCCGAAAGGCGAACCAATTGTGATAGCAAATGCGCAGACAGCTATACGAAGTAAGGATAGTAGCTTTATAGGCCGTATAAACTTGCAAACATTCGCTAACTATGTAAATTAAAAAGCATGGTATCAGCGCGCACAGACAAACGTGAACACATCACACTCAATGACTGCGGACACTCGCTGTCAAAACGCTGGCGTGAAGAAGTGCAGCAGCAACAGCGAGCAAAGTGACTTTCATGCTGTGCATCGCTTCAACGCAAACTAAGCGGCGAGAACGGAGCACGCACAAAGGTATATAGCCACCGTCACAAGTAGACTCAGCCCCCGACGCAGATCACTTTCAAGATAGGGCGTGCGCGGCTCGCGCAATGTGCAGTTTCTGCGCCACCCCCTCCCTCTCCCCGGCCAACATGCGCGCCACGGAATACGGTGTGTTTCCTCCCCGCTCTCCGTACTTGAACACGGGAAAGTGAGCCGCGGCCGAACGGCAGAAATGCGCCTGGAGTGTTGCTTGGATTTATCGCTGTCACAATAAAAGTAGGAGACACATGGTACGATTCGGCGTCCGATACGGCGTCCAATACAATCATACCCGCCGGACGCCATATCAGACGCCGAATCATACCGTTGATCTCCTACTTCACGGCAGCAAGTTTAGGGTGTAATCATTATGCGAGGAAAAGGAAAACACACTTCTTGATTGGGAAATTGGGGGGTGCGTTCATAATGCGAGTAAATACGGTAATTATAAATTGTCAGAATACAAATGTAAGAAGCACCCTACCTATCACAATAAAAGAGCAGTAAAGAATACAAGACTTGAGCATGCGTAAGTAGTGCATACATAGTCATGCACAACAAATATACATTTTGCATGCAAACTGCTGCACCGTAACTGTAGGCTAGACAGTCACAGTGCAACCAGCAGAATTCTCCACTCCTTTTTGTTCTTCTTACAACCACAGATAAAATAAAAATCAAGTGAGGGGAGTTAAAGATGACCCGCCGCGGTGGCTTAGTCAGCTAAGGCGTTGTGCTGCTGAGCACGAGATCGCAGGATCGAATCCCGGCCGCGGCGGCTGCATTTCGATGGAGGCGAAATGCAAAAAACGCCCGTGTGCTTGCGTTGTAGTGCACGTTAAATAACCCCAGGTGGGCAAAATTAATCCGGAGCCCTCCACTACAGCGTGCCTTATAATCAGAACTGGTTTTGGCACGTAAAACCCCAGAAAGAAGAAGAGTTAAAGATGCATTGCTTCGGTGTGATGTCATGTGTAAATGCCATTGCCATTCTGCCTTGCTGCAGGCTTTAGGCAAAAAAAAAAAGACAATTTTTTTAAATATACATTTATGATTACTTTAAATGACAAGCAACAGATCCCCATCAGGCAGGGCACTAGGACAATCCTCAAGGCAATGAGCTCTTGCATTATTATTATTATTAATATTATTATTAACAGCGAAGCTGTTTAAGCCAGCCGTAATTTGTGGTTTGCGGTTCGTATCAAGAAACTGTCAAGAAATAAAAGAAAATAAACTTTCTTGCCAAAGCGGGATTCGAACCCACGTACCCACGGCAAGCGTCGTAACCACTAGGCTATCCTGCCACACTTGCAGAACATGCATTTATGCGAACCATATGATTGCGTTCTAGCGTCGTCGTCTTCGTTCACTGCTGGCACGTTCGCACGCTCATGCTCTGCGAGGTAGATGTTTTGCGCGCTATGAGAGCGAGAGAGAGAGACGTATTCATGGAGCGGGTCTGCTGGAACGCATTGTCGGTACTGCAACATGGTGGAACGCGGTGTCGGCATTGGAACGCAGTGTCGGTGTTGCAAGCTGCACTATGCAATGCGCAGTGACGGCCGTAAGTCCAAAACGCGCGAAAAGAAATTATCATTATCGTGAGTAATAAGATGAAAAGTTTGTGTGCACTTCTGGAAAATGCTGGGCTACGATCACCCAGCTTCGCTGTTTCAAGCGTTGCGCGGCCGAGTGCAAGGTTAAGCGTTTTTTATTATTATTATTATAAATGCAGCTGTAAGGCAACGCACTTCTTAAAACCTTGTGTGCATAATTAAACAACAACCAAAAATGCAATGTGCTCAGTTATGCTGGTTGCACTTCAGATGCTTCTTTCATGCATGCATGAATGGTGAATATGAGAACCATGAAATGAATCCTCATCAGCTATTAGCTGTAATATTTTGCGATTCTTCTTTACTGATACACCCAAAACAGCTTCTCTTGCCTCTTTTTTTCCCCCTTGAATCTCGAAGCGCATTTCAGCAAGGTGAAGTGACAAAAGACTTGTCAAGCTGCTTAGAGAAAGTGGCCACTCTCAATTTGTTTCGATGAGGCCCATTAACATAACCTACAGAAGATGCCTGTCTTTCAGCGTGCTCTGACAAAGTGATTAACAGTTGACAGACAAGGGAAGCCTCAGGCTGGAACCAAAAGTTTCATGCTTCGACAAAAACTCACAGTAAATAAGTAGATTCTAGCGTGAAACTGATGGCCACGAAAGGACATACGCAGACAGGCTAGGACGCACGACAACAACAAACAAAATAGTACACACATTGACAGCACAAGCAGTGCCTGTCTTGTCAATCTGTGTATTGCTCTTGTGGTCGTGCATTTCACACAGGAATCTGCTCCTATTTACTGTCATGCGCCCAGCAACAGCAACTAGCCCAGCAACATGCCCTACTTAAAAAGACTCACTTGGAGAGAACTGCCAAGGCCTCAGCACAGGGGGCCGGACAGCTCACGAGGCGCAAGGCGACACGACCCAGCATGGTCGGGTAGTGCTGCCGAATGGCCGAATCCATGGCGCCCCGGAATGTGGCCACGTCAGCGGTCTTTGGGGTGTTGCCCTCGGCGCCAGAGTCCAGCACGTTGCCAGCGTGGAGGACCAGCACGAGGACTGAGGTTGGGCAGGGTGTAGCGGAAACTCCCGCCTGGTGTCCCGGCGATGCTGTCGGAGAATCTGACAGGGACGTCGAGGCACCCGTCGTGGACGCCGACCGGCCGAAGCTCACCGCATGCGTCCGCCGGATGTGGGAGGCACTGAATATGCTGTCCTCTGCATGTCGGGTTGAGAAGAAATATACACTTTTAGCTTGATGTTTGCTGTCCATTTCGCACTAAAAATTTACACACAGCTGATTAGCAGGGATGCTAACGTACGTGTGCACATTGCTTGTGCATGTAGTAGAAGCCAGAATGCTCTACCTGCTCTGCCGAGCTGATTGAGCAGAGTGTGATACTTCGCTTCTTTTGTTGTCTTGCAGACAAACTAATGGTGGATCACGTGTGTCTACAGAACATGCGCCTATCAAAATTTTGAAATCAATGCTATTCTTTGCAGTGTGCAGTGCCTGAGTGCTTAATATGTAAGCAGAATGGACCATAAGTGACGCTCGGCTAAAATGGTCTAACGGGGCCAGAGGTAATGAAAAGGACATCTATGGAAGATATTAGAGAGTTTTAGCATGTCCGGTATTCCAGTGAACGCAAGCGGACTGGATGGTTTATCAGATGAGTGGAGGCGCAAACTTGAACAGCCAGCACAGTGCAGCCACCTGGTGGAGGCACGATTACGCTGCTGTTGAAAACTGACACCAGCAGCAAAGTAGAATACACTTGGTTACTGCAATACTAGCTCTGTGTTTGGTCGAGCTCTGCGCCACCAGGCTGGCTGCACTGTGCCGGTCGTCCACATTTGCACCTCCACTCATGCGGTAAAATGCCCAGTCCACTTGCATTTACCAGAATACTGGACACGCTAAAACTCTCTATCTTCAGCTATCTATGCACAGATAAGGCAATGTTTCAGCCCAAAGATTTTACCACAACTGCTCTTTTGTAACAATGAAAACAGTTATGAACACCAAGCAAGAACTCTTTCATAACTCAATAAAGTTTGCATGCGCTGTAAGTTTAACCTCTAGAAACAATAGGCTGACAGCGCATTGCTGAAACCAGTCAGTATCTTATGCTGACATGCCTTGTAAAATTATTCTGATGAATACAGCGTGCTCTTCGAAACACCGAGTGCCAATGTCGATCATTGCTTCAGTGAATAACGCAGTCAGGCTTATACTAATCCTGTCTTTAATTTAGTGGGGACGAACCTGAGCAGCTTTTGGTTCTCATGCTTTTTGTTGATGTTTTTTTTTTTTTTTTAATTTGTGTACTGATATGCTGTTCTAGAAGCGGTGCATCAGTATATGGCGCCACTCATTGGCAACTCATTTTGCTCATGACTCTGGCCTGCTGCAAACCATACCTTTTCACACACACACACACACACACACACACACACACACACACACACACACACACAAAAAAGTAGATCGATAGCTACGTTTGATGATGAATGATTATAAATACCTGGCCCCTGGGATGTCTCAGCAGATGAATAAGGCTTTGATAATGATGGCCTTCGAATTTGTAATGTAAACTAAACTATATTTGCAGTTTTTATTTAAAATGATAATAAAATTAATATGTCAGATTAATAATTTATTACTGCAGTTACCTTGCACCACTGCAAACCTCAAGAGTCTTCCTGAGGGAGACATAACCTTTCCTATAAGGAAGTAGCAAGATAGGCGCTGTAATATGCTCAAGTGTGTAGAAGAACAGCCTAAAAACAGAAACAAATTATGTTTATTTTTATGTGGAGAGTGTTGAAGAAGCTACACTTACCATCAGGCGTGGATGCTCCACCAAAAATTCCACCTTTCTCATTTTCTGAAGAGACCATTTCCAGGGAACTCCATTTGGTCATTGGACTAAAACCATAGTCCTCGGTACCACAGATGTCTGCAAAGATGAGGGTTGCAATGGAAAAGGTGTAGCGTATTGCAGCCTGCCGAGACCATCTCACGCAGTTAAGAAGCAACTCAGAATTAGACACACGTGCCTTCGGCAGTCAAAGAACTCTTCATTGGAACTGCTGTCCGATTCACGAACGATACTCTCCATCCTCCAGTTGGCAAGCTGCAGGTCAAAACTTTGTGTGGAGCTTCCACCTGCAAGAAAGACTCAATGTCTCAACCTGAAGCAAATAGCGTTAAAGGGAAAAAGACTAAAGTCTCATGCAGTAAATGCTAAATAGCACAGTTATTTTAATGCGAAAGCATTATATGCCCCATTGAAAATCCGTCGTAGTCGGCATGACCGAATTATGATACCAAAAATGACAGACAGCGCAAAGAGTGAAAACACATCAAAAAATGCTCGGATTAGCGTCAAATTTCTCAGGGAGGTTCCTGTAAACGAAGTAAATTAATGGCATTGAAAAGAAAATTTTCTGCATTTCGGTCTGAGAGGGAATCGAACCCTGCCCTCCAGGGTGCGAGACGCCACAGTGGCTCAGTGATTCTGGCTGACTAAAGGTGTGCACAGTGAGTGTGTCATTGGGCACGTGACGGCGCAGCCAATGGGGAGGAGGTCGCACCACGTCATGAGTGTATAAAATGAGAGCGGTCATGACATTCCGACGTCTACAAACGGTATAATGCTTTCGCATTCCCACGCGTATGCAGTCTTAAGCGCCTGTGCCAAATTTTTTGTGAACTGCTCTTAAAGTGAAGCTTTCGTTGTGGAGTCGGACAGGCCTTGATGGGGTCATCAGTGGTTGGACTGGGCTGAGATTACCTAAGCTTTCTTTGTGGCATCCGACAGATTCACATGCATTGGTCACCATTGGTGGTGGTTGGACTGTGGAGAGGAGGGTGCGAGTGGTAAGGAGGAAGAAAGGGGTGGCACTGAGATCAAGAAGGTGTAAGGAGAGGTAGTAATACGTGCTCATTAATTGCCACAAGTGATGATGTCATCAGGCTGTGGCATTGGAGTGGGCCCACCATTACCCTAATTACCCTAACTACAAACTGCGTAAGCTGACATAAGTCAAAAGTCAACACTTTGTACCTTTCACCCCGTTTCCCCTGCACGTCTCTTGAGCAATACACATTTTAAAAGAATGTAAGAGTTATCACTCCAAATAATCAGACAGACTTTTCCGTCTTTGCCAGACACTAAAGAAAGTACAGTTACATTACCCTTTTCTCTAGCAAACCACAGAAAGTCAATGTAACCAATTTTGATGTGCCGGCTGGCAAAAAATGAAATAAAAAAAGAACAAAAGCCTTTAAAATGGTAAATTGACCCACAACAGTTTGCATTGAAAATGTTCTCTGTTAGACGTTCAGAAAGATGAGCTTACTACAGTTAATGACTGACTTCAGAAAGAGGGATTGCACAAATCACAAGACTGTGCACAGCAGACTAGATTAAGAAGATGAAGACTGACTGCCATTATCACTGTTATATCACTTTGTACATAACAGTATGTATTCCCTTGCTTGTGTTACTCTGGTCTAGACCATTTTTGCAGCTTGAAGAATATTTTTTTTTTTTTTTTTAGTTTCAATGTTGTTGGTAAATTTCTGGCTTTGGGAGGTACCTCAACTGGAAACAGTGAAAACTGAGGCCTCTATCACATGTTACATAAAACAAAAAGAACAGCAAAATTTACACATTCCAGCTATTACAGATGCAAGTTGTTTCAGCAAAACTAAAAGTAAAGTGCAGTGCACCCCTTATGCAGTGTCAAGTGACATTTCAAGCTCTGGCTACCATACTTCATTACTGTACTGTTATCTAGCAGGCAATGTATTAATGATTCCAGCAGTTTATCTTTGGTCTTAAGGATCGCAATAATATATACGTATGTTCAATGTGCTATACTGCATGTGCCCTACGGGTGTGCGTGCGTGCGTGTTTATATATATATATATATATATATATATATATATATATATATATATATATCATTACTTGTATCATATTATATATTTATATTCATGTATATTGTTACTGTCAAATCTCAATTTACCAAAATAATTCTCTGGTCCCAACAACTTTATTAAATCAAGGTTTAACTGTATCCAGTTACCTATGAGTGCTGTCACCCAGTAGGTGACCAAGTTTCCTATGTGTTTTGATCCATTGTTTCAAAATGCATGATAGATTGAAGCTTTATATTCAGACAACTGCAGCAGAAACTTGATGGAACGGTACAGCTTGCAACTGAATAGGTGACCAATGCAGAGCTCCACTCACTGGGCGAATGGAGGGCTCCTTTCGAGTTGCTGCGGACCCAAGACTTACGGGGTCCCTGGGCATGGCCCCTGCCATCGGCTGGCTTGGGGCTGGCAATGGGCAGGGGTGGAGACGGCTCTGGCTCAGGGCTCCTGAACCAGGCGTGGCGGGCTGCGGCTCTTGGAACGTGCCCGACTAGCAGGCTTCACGGGCTCGCCAACCGTCACCTCCTTATCCTTGTCTATCACATTCAGGTCAACCTTTAACAAAGCCAAAAGGAGAGACGCTCTCGAGTTTCTTCAGGTTAAACTTCTACATACAAGTCACGATGCTTTCACCAATCTGCATAACTAAGTTATCGATCAAGAGTTTAAAGAGTGAAACCAAGGAAATGGCCCGATGGCTCCCGGTCACCGAGTCAAAACGTCTGTAGTGCCAACCGACGCCGCAATGCGGAGCACTTTGGTAAGTTCCTCTCGGCTGTTGAAGCGAAAAACTAAAGAAGCGCAGCGCGTGCTCGAAGCGCGCGCTGTGCTTCCGGACGCTTCCCGGACCCGGACGTGATACGAACACGCAACCTTTTTGGTGTCGGTAAACCATACAGGCCTTGTTAAAACAAATGAAGCCGCTCTGCACATAATCACACCTGGCTCTGTGACAGAGCATCTCAGTGCATTCACAAGGAATGAGGAGTGGGACGCAGACTATCATCCTCACGTGCAAAAAATTATGCTGACAGGACTCGGCAACACTTAAGCGCCTGGCAGACCCGTCTCTTTTGATGAAGGCTGTACATACACAGGAGCAAGGGCGGCACTCCAAGAGTGCAGTTCAAACCCTCCAAGCATGTCATAATAGATGAATTTACTAGTAATAATGGAGGTCCAAGCTTGCAGCGAGCTACTGAACCTCATTTTCAGCACCCATGTCGTGTGAATGTTACAATTGTGAACACCAGCTGACTTGCAAACAAAGAAGCCATGAGAACATTACTGCGCAAAATAGCAGCTGCAAGTGAAGACATTTAAAAGAGCATCACGTCCCATCACACGCTAAGCAAATGTATAAAGTTGCTACAATCAAGTAATTAAATGCTCACGTGACTTGGCAAACTGCCAAGCTAAGCAAGGGAGCCATTGCACTGCACACAAATATAAAGCACAAAAAAAAAACTTCTGCACAGCAATATGTATAAATCAAAATGTGCATTCGTTATAAACCATGGGCTTGTTCTACGACAGCACAAAATTTTAATGCCGCACTAATAAAGAGCCTCGTGAGGGATGAAAAGTCTCGATTACATTTACTTCACTGTTTTAACAAGCAAGCAAGGATGAGAAAATTCATTCATGCTTAGTAGGAAAATTATTCTTAAATGTTATGATGCCATAACTGCCTACACGGTGCACTAATGAAATTCCTATGAACCGAGGTGTTTTTCCAAGTCGATTTTAGCGGGCACCTGAAAAAAAGTTCATTCAAGTAACAAATTCAGAAGTATTGGCAAATACAAATCTAAAACTACAACATCGACAAATACAAATTCTAAATGTAAGAAATACAAAATAAAACCTTTTTTTTTTTATTTCTTCAGATGTCTGGTGCCATGCACGTAGGCATGCTGCTCGGTACGAAATCATTAGGATGTGGCGGCACTGAAGTTAATTTTGACATATGTAAGTGAGACATCGCAATTATCTCCTTGCATGACCTTTCTTTGAAAGGCACAATTAGTGTGTGGATTCAAGTTTTCGAAATTCTTCCTGCAAAATATTCAAAGTAGCATAATACTGAAGAAGTGATGAGCCTGCATATTCGTCTGCTCTCTGAAACTAGACACCTGATGTACCTAACTGTGCATTTTTCTAGATTATATGTCACAGCAGCGCCTTTGTTTACGTATGCGCATCTTGACTGAATGAAAACAAGATTTCACAGCAAGCCTCGTTTGCTTATCAACGAATGAGGTGCAAGTGTCGCACTGACCTTTACACCCACCTTCCTCGTGATCAATTATTCATTCAAATGTTGTCTGTCACTCAAACAAAGGAAAAAAAGCAAAAAATAGAAAAAGACGCTCTTCATATGAAAAAGGAATACGAGTGAACGAGATTGGCAGCCGCAGATGGTTATGCTTCTGTCACAAGCATACGCGGAAAACAGTCATGGTTTTACATCTGCCTGACCTCGCTTACCTTTTTAAGTGTTGGAGTATGCGCACATGCTAGACGTAAACAGAAAGAGAACAAGCGATGCGACTCCACATGCTTTCACGAAAGAAGTAGACGAAGTGTTCCTTTCTTTCGTGCGAAAAGAAGGAAAGAAATGACACTCCTAACGACACATTCTGAACATAACCAATTTTATTTGCATGTTTTCCAACTCCCCTTTTATATTAACTTAAGATATGAGGCTGCATTGAGCCTTATGTGTATAGACAACTTGCCCTAAGAACACAAAGAGAAAGAAAATTTAGAAAACAAGGAAACTCCAAAACAAGGTATTGCCATGAAATTTTGAAATGTAAGCATAATATGTTCACGTATCTGTTACTTAAAAAGCAGGTGCACAAGTTAAGAACGTTTAAAATAATACCGCAGGACAACAGATACAAATGTCTACCACAGCAGTGAGCAATGTTCAAAATATGTGCAAAAAAATGTGGGAGGGGGGGGGAGGGTAATAGGGAAAGATAACAATAAAGCCATCTGTTACGGCATCAAAATATCTGCACACTCACAGAGTTTTGCAGAGCAATTATGTTGCAAAACAACATGAGCCAATGTGGGCTGGTACAATGTAGTACAGTAATGCAATAATGCAGCCTTTTTTTATTTATCTTTGAAATAATTTTTTAAATAAGTCAACTAAAGTCCACCCCCTGCTTCTAGAATGAAATCACGCCAGTCTTTGGCCAGGGTGCCAAAAAGGTACAAGGTTGAATTGCTGGCTTACATTCTACCCCCCGCTTCCAGAAAGGATTACACCAATGTGTTACGAGGGTGGCAGAGAGGTACAAGCTTAAACTGCTGGTTTACGTTCTACATACTGAACAGTGCAGACGGAACGAAGGAGAAACAGTACACATGTGCTATCACGTAATCATCACATTCAAAAGTAGTGATGAATACTGAACATCGCATAAATAGGAGCGACAAATATGCGTTACTGTTCCAGCTAACTCGTTCTCTATGCACCGACGAAATTTGATGGTGTATATGTTTTGAATACTACATCTAGGTACATTACTTGCTTTTTTTTTTTTTCAGGCAGAATAAGAATGAAATACGTGTCACCAAAATTTAAAATTCAAATTAAGGGGTCTAGTGCCTCAAAGAAACACATGGGATATGAGGGACACCTTAGTGGGAGGCTCTGGATTAATTTCCACCAACTGAGGTTCCTAAATCTAAGTACACAAGAGTTTTTGCATTCCAACCCCATCTTTATGTAGTCATCGCAACCAGGGATCAAAACTGCGATTTTGTAATCGGTGACAGGCCATAGTCACTAAGCCACCACGGCAGGTAGTATGGCTTACCCACAGCGATGCCAGACAAAACGTGTAGAATTTGCAGGAATGAAACAGTGGTGCTCCGTGTCACTGTAATGGCAAAACTAGGCACACATCTTGCTAAGGTATAGTTAAGCCCTAACAATGACTGACGGCATTACCGCTCCGTTAGCACAAATTCTGTCCTTTCTGTCTGGAATCGATGCAGATAACGCTTACTTCTTACCTAATCTATATGAAGCAGGCAAGTAATGCACCCAAATCTGGCATTAAGATACATCCACATCACAATGCCACTTTCGTGCAAAATGTGAGCCTGAATAAGTCAACAGCTTAGCCAGAAGAGTCATGTGTATAACTAAAACTCCTATTTACACAATATTCAGTACATAGCCCTGAAAGCACATGACAAGCTTCCAGAAATATGTACACAGGCAATCCATAGAGAAGAGCATGACCCTTCCTAAGTAAGTTGCTCGGCCAACTGCCAAAAGAAAGACTGCACTTGCTTTATGACCATTTCCTTTGCTGGTCAGCCAAGCCAAGTGAGTCACAGAGAATTGTGTTCTTACTCCGATTGCCTCATCACGCTTCGCTTGAAGAATGCTTGTTTTAACAGCAGAGCTGTTTTTAGTCTGTTCCTGCGTGATGGCCGCCGTCACACAGGGGCAAAGCTGGAGAAGTCACGTTACCAGGAGAGGATGAGAGCAGGTCACGTGACCAGCAGAGGAGGAGAGGTGCGCTGGGGGAGGAGGCGACCACAGCGAAGCTGTGCATTTACGGCCGCTTGGCTGGCCCGAACGGTGCTACTTGCGGGGGATAGGACGCATCGGCGTCCACGGGCGACGGTGTTCCTAGCGCGTTGCGGGGGATGGGACACAATCTGTCGAAGCAGTGGAGATGTGGTCGTTCCTTCGGTCTAAAACAAAGATCACCGCAGTGAAAAAGATACACGACAATCGCAGAAACAGAACGACCACAGCTCCGCTGTTTCGACAGATTTCACTTCGTGGAACTGGCTGCATTTTTTTTTCAATGTTATAAGCATTGCAATAGCATTAAATGAGATCATTAGTTGACAGCATATGTGTTTTGTTTGTCTCATCCGATCATCTGCGCTGTTTGCTGTGTTAGGAGGGTGGCACAGATCTGCGGTGATGTAGCTACAAGCAGGAAGAGGAAAACCACAGCTAATAATTTTTACAAGCCACAAATTATTTGTTAAGTAACCGCACCAGAGAAAAATATTTCAAGGATTTCTCTAGAAAACCCAAGGCAGCATACACAAAGAACAAAGAAAAAGATACACATAATGGCACGAACATTTCACTAGCCTATAAAACTTTAAACCGAAAGCAGAAAAAGAAAAGGCTTTACTGAAAAACCCAGAAGGTATTAGGAGAAAGCCAGTTTCAAATTGACATTTCCTATGCAGCGGTTGAAACATGCCACAATGTTCAGAGAGCAGCCAGAGTGCAGAATTCCATTGAATGTGCAGTCGGCCAAAACAGATCACTCACGAGTCATGCTCTAATGCAAGCATAGAGTCCCCGCATGTGTGCCATTTCTTTGCCGACTGCAGAATCATGGGTGGTGGAAGACACCACGGGAGCCAGAAAAGAAGTAAACTTTCTTGAAACCTACACACACACACATACAGCTTAAGCTAATGATGTTCACTGAGGTGACGACGGTAATCCTGATAACATGATAAAACATGTATATTAAGAACCATGGCCTGTACCTAAACCTGACGGAAGACCACGAACAAACAGATACAACACATGCATCTGAATCTGGCAAATCAGTTCTGCAAAACTCCATAAGGTGGAGGAAGATTCATTAAAGGGCCAAACTGTCATCCACCCAACAGTAGACTTAAGCTACAAAGGAAACCAATGCAAGCTTCTCAGAATCAACAAGAAAGCTTGGCAGCATCAGAACAGTTGGTCCTGGTTCGGGCATTGAACCTGGGGCGACTGCTCCAGCTTCCAGGATTCCAGGTTCCGGGGCGACTGCTCCACCATCTGAGCTAACCAGGAGGCTAGCAGGCCGCAGAGCAAGGCCAAATGAATAACTCAAAGCACAACAACAAGAAATATGGCAAATTAGCCATGTGGAAATTCACTAGGGGCAAGATGCGTTGAAAGCCAAGAGGCATGTTTCTTCAACTGCCAAGCTTTCTTGATGAAAAGCCATATCTGTATCTTTGTGCTACATGCTACTGTCTGCTGGATGACAATTTTTCCCTTTCAACAGATACACCTAAATACACCTAAAAAACAGGGCAATGGTTAAACACCAGAGCCCTTTACGGATTGCCAGCAACTTAAAAGTAACATGAGAAAGAAAGAAATAACTTTAAAAATCTCACTCAATTGTATGCAGCAACAGAATATGAAAGTCTAGTGCAGCTAGAGAATATGTGGTGCTGCACAATGTGTGCAATCAACAAAAAAAAAAAAAAAGAAAGTGAATACTACAGTGAACACAAATCTTGGGCTGATATCACAACATAAAACTGCCTTCAGGAACACACATTCTTAGAAGTAGTAATAGTACAACCAGGCAGTGAGCTGCTTTACCAATAGCAACTTACAAAATTCTAAAAAAAATAAAAAAAAATAGGAGTGCAACAACAAAACTCCAGATTTGAAAAAAAAAAAAAAGGCATCATAACAGAACACAACCGCAGCTGGAGCCCTGAGAATACCCTGCGCCAATGCAGCAATACAGGAAAGATACAGGAACAAATGAAGCAGTCCAAAAAGGAGTTAAGGTAAATGCTGACTTTCCCTAGTCTCAAGTCAGTGCCAAGAAATGTCAAGTCAAGACAAAGAAAGAAGACGAGGATCTGATAGTCGGTTTATAAAATTGGGAGCCATAGAAAACAACTCAAAATAACAAATAAAGTAAAAACCTTTACATATTGCACACCGCATATAAAACAGGAAAGAAAAAAACCCTTGTACACAACCATGCATTTTGCTGAATTACAACCCCACAAGAAAAGTGGCTAAGCGCCAACTTTCCCACCTAAACGCATGGTCATACGCATACTTGCTCTCAAGTGACAGAAAATACCCTGGTGGAAACAAGTAGCTTTCACATTAAAACAAATAAAAGAATAAAAACAACAGGCTTAGTACAAATTGTGTCACAATTATGACTTCAGCTCTTAGTTGAATAAGGGCACTGAAAATGGCAAGTTCTGAAAATTTTTTAGACGAACTGTTCGCAACCTTGCATCTACAGAAACCCAGATATCAAGCAATTATTGCCACAGCACCTACATGAATTGCTGAACTGCCTTTTAATGAATAAGCATTCTTTGGCGAGTATCCCAGCATAATCTGTCATGCCAAAAGCGTAATGCCTTGTGCGTCAACAAAAATGCGTAAGTTGCGAAGTTAAGACATTTAATCGCTATAATGGTGTAAATGTAGGTGATTGGTAGCTTTATAAGTGATAAGGAACGATCGAAACCCCCATTAAAATTTTTTCTCAGAGAGAATACCCATATGACCAGATTTATGCATACCCATAGGGATACATGGAGCTCCACAGAAAATGCTTGGCAAAGCCTATAGCAAGGGTAGGCCAACTTGAAGTTTGGGGGTGGGCCAGCTGAAATTTGGGGATGAGTCAACTTGAACACTGGGGGTGGGCCAACTTAAAATTTGAGGATGTGCCAATTGAAATTTGGGGGTAGGCCAACTGAAATTTGGAGGTGGCCCAACTGAAATTTGGGGGTATGCTTACGTATACTTAGACAACTCCAGTTTAAGCTTCTGCATACTTTTTGTTCACCTTAAACGTTCCAATATGTGTAACTTGCCATTTCTAGCTAGCCAGGTCAAATGCCACCAAGTTCCAGGAATTTGAGATAAGTAAGCCAGAACAAGTTCTAGAAATTTTAAGATACGTAATTTAAAATGAGTTATAGGAATTCACAGGTAAGTAAATTAAATTAAGTTCTTCTGGGAATCTTAGGATAAGCAATTTAAAATGAGTTCTAGGAATTCCCCAGATAAGTAAATTAAAACAAGCTCTTTCTAGGAAAACATGATAGTGTGATGAAGGATAAACCATTCATTACCCATTCATTAACCATGCATTAACAATATACCAACCTCAGCCAGACTGAGATAGGGCGTGATGCGTCCCAATGTATGTAGTCACGAATTTATGTTCAGCAGCCACAGGAAGCTGAAAAATTGAAGTCTATCCCCTTAAGACTAGAAAACAGAAACAAGCAAACAAACAAAAGAAGATGAGACAGCACGAATCTCTTATTTAAATCAAGACAAACACAGTAAAAGAAGGGTCTCACAGTCGGGAATGCTATGGCAAGAGGATGGCTAATGCAAACAAACTGCAACCTACAAAGCGCTGTATTTTTGTGTGTATAATCGGCAATATAATTATAAGTACCAACCGGAGATGGGCGTGATATGAAAATTTTATCTTTAGGTGCAGCTTTACGAAAGAGTGGCATGCTTTTTTTTTTTTGCTTCGAATCCGCAAGTAAGGGAAAAATTAATGCATAAATATATACCCCACATTGCCGTTAAGCCGCTGGCATGCTCAATAGAAAGCAGCTGTGAAAACAGTGATGGCTGGACACCTAAAACAAGCTTGTTTCTGGAGCTTTGATTTATGCTAACGATGGTTCTTGATCACCTTCAGAAAGGCATGAACAATGGTGTATGCAGTTCCTTACGATGGTTTACATGCACATTTCCTCCCTATTTCTAAAAGTTGCAACATGAGATCAGGGTTTTATGCAGGGGTGGGTTGTATGCACGAAAGTATGGTATGTAAAAAGTGCCCGGAATAGTTGTCTCCGCCAATGTGAACTTTTGAACAAGAGCAGTGCACCCTGCACAAACCTGCTAGGGAGAGTAATACCGGCGTCACAGGGGCACTAACAATTGCGATTGAGCCTAATCGGGATTTACCACGATCAAATATGTCCCTGCGATTTGTGTAACCATAAAAACAGCCAACCACGCCACAACAAGCCAAAACAACCAGAAACATGCCACACAATGGGATGGGGACAGCGAAAAAATGAGCAACTGCGCTTACTGCATATCTTGCTTTTGTCAGACCAGGCAGGGTAGGCAATAAAGCAATGAGTCCAAACATGTTGTGCTAGGGCTCAAAGTGGTCAGATATTGTGCAACAGAGGTGGTGTTGGTCAGAATAATTCTGAGCTGCAGTTCTACCCGACATGCGTCACCTGATAAGAACTGAAATAGTATAACAAGAACCATTCTAGATGCAACCTCTATGCAGTTAGGTGAACAGGGTGAACCTTACCATGGCTTTGCATTAGCTGCCGCAGGAACATCAAGCCATGCATTGCATACATACTACACATCTTCGTCAGAAACTATCACCACTATTTCTGATAGAGAAGACTGCTGACCTCAAGCAAGACAAAATATTATCAGCAAAGCCTCATTGGTTCCCAGAAAGGATGATACTGCAGTCACTAACCATGTCTTGCAATGAGAATGAAGTCTTCAGAGTCAATATGTGTTCCTTTTTCACACAAACCACATAAGCATATGTTAGACGCTTATACAGCTGAGCCTCATCTTAGCCAAATCGCACTTGCATTCAAAGAGCATTGTGTTTCGCACGGCAGACACGTTTTACTACTGAAGATTGCGTTTCATATTCATGCAATTATTCTGCTGGCTAACATATTCAATGTTTATATAAGACGTTGATAGGAATCAAACAGTAACAGTATTCCAGTTGTACTCTTTACTTAAACAATGATACCGTGTAGCTGGCTTTGCCTTGGTTTCTAGTGTGTTCAGTGAGCTGAAATAAACTGTGGGCTACTAGTCACTGTTATAAAATGCACCACTTTATTGAAGAGGTCCCGAGAGACCTAACCTTGGACCGAGCAAGTAGTGTAACTTCCTCCTCTTCAACCCATTTGTATCCGCAGGCCTGAGTTCGTGGAACCGACAGGTCAGTTTAAAAAGACCAAAGGCACACCACTGAACCATCCAGAACAACAGAAACAACACTTGCCACACAAAACTCGCAAGAAATCTGCCATTCTGTTAACGTTGCTGCTTTTGGCACTCAGCAGGCACGAGAAAGAATGGGTGTGGAGAGGTGGGGTTGGGGTGGAGGGAGGGTGACGGCGGCTGGAGTGCGGGGCAGCAGCGGTGCATGTTTTCCGCCTCAGGAGGAGGCAGCGCCCACCTTGGGGATGGAGGCGGCCGAACAGGAGTGAGCCAGGGCCTCGTCCTCATCCCCTTCTTCGCTGACCTGGTCGACGGCCATCTTGCGCGCCAGGGCTTCCTGGGTCTCGCGCTCAATCTGCCGGATGTCCTCCATGGTGAGCCCCACCCACTCGTCCTGCCAGGCCCACGCCTGCCGATGAGCCCGCAGCATCGTCTTGCGCAGCGCTGCAGCACAGAAGTGAATGCACAGGCGCCATGTCACATGATGCTCGCAGACACTTGGGTTAGATATTTTACAGTAAGCAGCCAGTTCATACCGCGCTTGGCACCATTGTGTCCACTTTCTGTCTGTGTCCCAAAGCCCCTCACAGGTTTCTTGTATTGCAAATAGCAAAGGCCTAGCATAAGGCCGTGGATTTTGGAAGCACGCAGCATTAAAAACGGCACGCAGAACAAGTGGACACAAGATGACACGCTGCGTCTCATTTTCAGCGCTGTTTACACCCAAAACATGTGCCACCTAGCTCACCTAGTCGCATTACTGCCCTGCATTTCTTTACAGAAGGTAAACAAGTACGCTACTGTCGCTCACCACGCTGTGGCATGGTGCAAGTGGCAGTTATAAACCAGCAATAAGGGGAAAGAGTTTTGAATGATAGTGGAAGTTGGTCTTTGCCTATGATGTGTAGCTGTTAATAATATCACAGATCTCCCTAGACTGTTTCTCAATTTCTTTCACCCTCTCTGTTTCTATCCCCCCCTCCCTTTTTTTGTTGGCAGTGAGGTGTACCGTGTAAACCATTTCATAGACTCACTGCCCTTCCCATAAGTAGCACAATGTGCTTCTACGTCACATTTTATCCATGCATTCACACATAAAGAGACATTCTTCAGTGCTTACTCAAACTTTCCAGTTTGTCATCTGTAAAAGTAGCCCTACAATGGGCACTGACCTATGTCGTGGATGAACTTTTCAATCTTGCTTTGCATGCCCCAGTAGCGGAATTCCACTCGGCAAAGTTTGTAGGCACACATGATGGTCCCATCGCCAGGTGGGGGCGCCGGCGTCCCCAGCTGCCGGTGGTCAAGGTAGGCCTGAATCCAGTCATCATCCAGGGGACCTCGTGACGTCTTGGCCGAGACGTACAGCTTCGGGTCCTCCTCACGCACATAGTCTGAACCAGTCAGCTGGTCCTTAACCACGTCGATAAGGTCTGCACCATCACAAATTTCTTTGTTTTGAAAGTTTTCAAAGTCCCTGATATTTCCTGTTTGCCATGTCACATCACCAGTCACTAATTCTGTTATAATTGACCAATTTTCTTTCCTTCATTTATGTGGTAATGATTGTAATTAGTCTACGGTAAGTAACAGTGAGCCTCATAATCGTTACAATGTACTAGGTTAGTAACCAATGCGTAACCACTACTTTCTTTGTATTCATAATTTGTATTTATGTGAATGCATTTTAAACATTATTTGTACTCTTCTCCTCACCCAATGCTAGTATATGGAGCCTGGGAGGAATATAAATAAATAAATAAATAAATAAATAAATAAATAAATAAATAAATAAATAAATAAATAAATAAATAAATAAATATGCTTCAGTCAATTACTCGGCCTGTTTGGGAGGTGAGCATCTCCAGAATTTCCATGGCCACATGAGATGAACCAAGCTTTTTTTGTATACGATACTGACTTAGATGCAATATTTTTGTACCATTCAAGAAACCCAGCCCTTATTAATACAGCAAAAAAATAAGCAAGGTGTTTTTGCACAAAGTGCAGAACTGTAAAGCTGGTAAACAACAAAATTCTGAACATTAAAACCTGATAAGAAAATGAACTTCTAATTTCTGTTCATTATACCGAGTTCTTCCATTAAAGCTATCACGACCACCTCATCACTGTTGTTCATTTTAAAAAAAACTTCATTATAGTTCCAACAGTAAACTGACCTGCTATAACATAGTAACCTATGTGAATGCCATGTCCAATGTCAAACGTCTGCATTTTAGTCAAGTGTTGTTCCAATAAGAGTTTTTAACACAACCTGAAATGTGCCTGCCGGTAGTGAGGCTTCTGAATGAATTCTATGATTCAGTGTGCTCTGCACTAGAGCATCACATGGAGTGCGAACAATGCAAGTCATGCAGATGCTTTCATTACAGACAATACTGTAATTGGACCCTGCTCGACCAAGGATGGTGGTAGCTTAGAGACACTGTGCTTGAGACACCCCTATTATTTTAATTAAAATTTACTAAATTATGGGGTTTGGGTACCCTAACTCTCTTAGTAAGGACTTCTGTAGATCGGCCAACCCAAGTTTGTGAAATATTGTGAACGAGCCTACTTCGAAGAACTTTTTATGTTTACAGCAAGGGGAAAGTAGCACAAAATGTTCATGCTAAAATTTGTGCAGCACTCAAAGTATAATGTAAAATGTAAACACACAAAAAAATTTCCAAGACGTCTGTCAGCCACTCACCAACTTGCAAGTTGCGCAGTTCTGCTCCCGACAACTCAAACACGTTTTCCTGTTCACCAGCATCGGCAAAGTACTTGGTCTCGATTTCAAGGTAGAAGCGCTCGATGAACGGGCACGTGTAGCGAGTCTTGGTGTAAGGGTACGCATTCCATGCTTCCTCTTCCACAGTCAGGGCCGATTTCGGAAGCAGAGCCTTGAACCAGCCTGCAAAAGATGTCACACCGTGTGGTTAGAACCAAAAGTGCACACACAATGAGAAATCAAGAAAGTGTCAAACAAATGCATGAGCACATGAGGTTGGGGTAGTCGATTCAAGGTTGACATTCCAAAGACCACACGAACAACAGTGTAACAACAAATGTCAAAGAAAAACACACAACAGTGTCTGCCTTAATTTATGTTGTCCAGTCGTCTGCATAGGCCAGAGCAGCGCTCCTCCACCCATCCTGCACTACGCGTTCCTTCCTTGTACATGTTTTCTGCGTGCCGTCCTACCCATACCTACAGAATTTACCCACTAGCTCAAAGCAAGTTCTAATCCAGTTGCCTGCCCCGTTTCTTTACCATTTCACTCGCAGAATTGCCAATATCAATTGACAAAAAAGCAACATCAGCAACTTGCAATGAAAATTACATTAAGAAGCATACTGCAGAGTAAACAAACATGCACTGAAATGTGGCTACTAGGCTACTTAAATGTGTCGCCCTATGGTTTCCAGCACACTTTGTCATCAGTAACCCAAGATCATCTAGGCAAGACCATGTGCATCAATGCAAAGGCAAAGGAAAGTTGAGAGATCATTTGAATCTGCTTCGTCCTGCATTCAAATATGGCTTGTTTACTTTAAACTTCACACCAATCCATTTCCTCAGTAATCCGACAATTTTTACCTCCATGGACTGAGTGCCTGGGTATGTTGCAAGTAGCGAATGGAACCCAAAAGCAGACTCAAGCTCAGAGTTACTCCCTCTTTCACAATCATTACATTATTTCTAAAATACAATGGCACTGCTACTGCACCGGAATCACTCATCAATTTGTTGTGAGCACCACAAAGCAACTTAGAGGCAGCTGCGCACTGATGCTAATCGCAAAGCGTCAGTGAAGAACAAAAAACTACAATAAAGCAGAGACAAGTACAAGCAGACGTAAAATGCAGCCTCTGTATTAAAGGTCTACCCATTCTCAACTGCATTCCTCATGTAACGAGACAGGAGATGTTAAACACTTTCTACGATCATGCCCAAGCTACTGTGATGGAAGGGACCTTCTTCTTGAGAATCTACCGAAGAAAGGCCTTCCACACAAATGCTTAGAACACCTTGTGTTTCCAGAAGGATCCATTATAGTCCGCCATGAAGCTTCGCTTGCATTTGAATAAGAGGCACTGATCTGCTGGACGTGTGGTAACATTGGTAACATACCCCAGTGACATTGCAAGAGATGCTCAGCCAAAGCAATTGCCAACCTCAATCACCAGGTTAAACCAACCTGAAGTTATAATCCACCACCACCACCACCACCACCACCACCACATCAAGGTCACAATGCAAGCTTGGACTGAACAGAGGGAAATCATTTGATGATTGCTTCAAACACAAAGTACATACACAGAAAATACAGTAGTACATACACAGAAAAAGGCAAGACATGATGACTCACCAGGCAAGTGGCTTCCAATGTGATAAATCTTGTGGGTGTATTGCCCCGAGCCTCCTGGTCCGTCAGTGTATGGCTCATTCACCATGATTTCAACACCGCTTCCGACTCCTTTGCTTTCTTCGCGGCTTTTTTTCTGCGCATCAGAATACACCAAGGATGTCAGCAATTATGCATTTGGCAATTTACCCACGATATTGGTCAATGATTTTGACTGTGTTTGATGTAGTTTTAGGGTTGCTTAAGCTCTTTACTTACTTGCTAACCCATGAACTTAAATTTAGCAAAAATCTGCCCATCATGAAAAACCGAGGGTTGCACACTTTTTTTTTTTTTTAGCTTGCCCTTAGCACACACCATCTGTGGAGTACATAATACTTTTATTCAGGATGATTTACCTTTAGACACAGAACACTAGAAGCAACAAGCTTGGTATAGCAGACTAAAGGCAACACTTTGTTTTTATACCACAATGACTTGTTTGATTACATCGCTGTTATCAATTTCACCAGCTTCAGGCACCTTGTGCTACCACGAAACAGCAGCACAGGTACCTTTACAACTTCTTTCTGGTATGCATTCTTTTTGCAAGCCTGCACAGCCCCATCCTCTAACACCTTTAAAAACTTTTTCCAACAGCATCTATTTTTCGTAAAACACAATGCAACATTAGTAAAATCGTAGGAACGAGTTCGAATTTGTAAAGCTTATGAAAAATTCAGGAGAGTTCGCAGGTCAATGCTGAGTTTTTATTGTAACTGCTGTGGACCTTCCCAGTGAAACCTCAGATATAGGGACCCTCTACTTTTCACTTCCCCGTCTGTTTAACTTTTTATATGCTTACCCAACGAGGAAACCTGCCTGCCCGTCACGTAAGACGAATGCAATGACTCATACCCCTGTAAGCAATGGCTCATACACCCGTAAGCAAACAAAAAATGCAACGGCTCACACTCCCATAAGGCCCTCTGAGGCTACAAGCACTCAGCAAAGTTAAGCGAACAGTGCATATATTCATTGAAATCACCCATACAACACACAGAACAGCATACGTTTCAATAAGGAACAATCTCAAAACAAGCATCCGAACCATCAAAAAAGTATTGAATAGCCCCCTCAGCAGTTGTAGTGATGGCTTTGCAACCTTCGTTGGACATCCACTTCCGCAGGTTGATAACGACCGATAAGGGTTGATAAGGTTCGGATGTAGTTCAATAAAGTTGATAACGACTGATAAAGCTTGATAAGTGTTTATGCTGGTTGGATTAAGCTTGATAAGACTGACAATAGCACCGCGCTGCGTGGATATGAGCAAGTGGCACAATGCTTGTGCATACTTAGATAACTCCAGCGGAGTTTCTGCGTGAATTTTTGTACGACAATACAATAAGCGATCTTATTTGATTTGTAACAGCGCTAGACTATGCATTGAGGCCACTGCAGCATGGGCAACAAAATATAGCAACGACAATTTGCAGGCTTTATGTAAATAGTTTGTCTTCTTTCTGGGGTTTTATGTGCCAAAACCAGATCTGATTATGAGGCAGGCCGTGGTGGAGGGCTCCGGATTAATTTTGACCACCTGGGGTTCTTTAACGTGCACTACCACGCAAGCACACGGGCGTTTTTGCATTTCACCCCCATCGAAATGCGGCTGCGGTGGCCGGGATATGTAAATAGTTTGACAAAATAAATATAACCCTGACCAAGGATCTGGAAGTGTCGATGGTTCGCTCAACTTTAGAGCTGTCAATTTTCACATTTCAAGATCTCACATATATTGCAGCTTTCAAAAGTTATACTATTTTAGACAGTTAAACAGTTGTAGTCCTGCACTTTTGGTGGCTGTGTGTGATCTCTATGTGTCCCATTAAATTTTGCACAAATAACACATTTCACAAATAGAGAAACTAACAAGCCTGTATAACAGGTTTAGTTAAACAGTGTAACTCTGAATTCTTAAATTCCTAACATCGATTAATTTCTTTTACAACAGAAAACTGAAGTGAGAAGGTTTACAAAACTTTTGGGCGTTTTATGCAATAAACAAACTAGATGATGTTACCTAGAACTGATGCTAGCCTATCGCTAATCTCCTTCCTTTCTTTCTTGCCACTGTGTGTTTGCATCATTGTACATTTCCGTGCATTTCTGGTTGTCCTAAATTTTCTGTTTGCTTAATCTGTTACACTTACGCATTCATTACATGGAGTGTTGCTCCGAATTGCTTTATTTTCTAGTTTCTCATTTTTATTGATATAGCAATTATATGGACACTTCAACCGGATTTCTGCCGTCGGCATCGCCGTGAGGTTCCGTATAGATTCCAAGGGCGATAAAATCGTCGCCGCGCGCCGTATGCGCGAGTGAGAGCGCGCGGGGGGACGCGCGCTATCACGGAGAGCCAACTCACGGCGGAAAGTAAACGCGACCATCGCGCGAGAGGCCGTGGGGGTATGGGGGGGAGGGGGAGGAAGGCGGTGCGACGCTGTACTACGGCAGCAAATGCGTATCTTGCAACCGAGCACAAGGGGAACTGGCAACGCAATCTCCCACGCGAAAACAAAAAATGCAGAGAGGCAGCGCGGGAGGGAGGGGGGGGGGAGCAGCTTCTACTCTGCCAACAAATACGCTTACACTGGCTGTGGCGGCGGTCGCCCGCACTGTCTCTTATCTCCACACGGCTCTGACCTTTGTATGCGCTGTGCATTCGCCGCTCAGTTTCCGTTGAAGCGATAGACCGCACGATTCTTCGCCCGCTGCAGCCAGTGTTTTGACAGTCGTTGTCTGCGGTCATTCAGTGTGATCTATTCATGTTTGCTTGTGCGCGATGACACCACGCTTGTCAATTCAGTTAGAAAGTGAATGTGTCCAAGTTTATGCAGCCGATAAAACTACTATCCCTACACCGAATAGCTCTCTACCAATTTGCTATCACAATTGATGCTTCACATTTCGGGTGAAACTGCGACATTTTTGTGAAATCTGCACTTTAGTCAGCAGTTAAGTGAATTAACTGCTGACTAAACTGCAGATGTGTGAAACCTTTTTCCTGACCAACCTTGGTTTCTTAAACACTGTGAAACAGAACTTAACAAGGTTTAATTTTGACCACCTGGGGTTGTACACACACATGCACAATGAAATCCTGACGCACAGATGTTTTATCAATTTGTAACATTATTTGAGTAGCAGCTAAGTCACCGCGCAAGAGGTAGGGAGCAAAACGCATTTTAGCAAAAGTTGACATTCACTTCATTATTATAAGTTGAGTCTAACGTCAGCTCTCCCATCACTGACAGGCATTATAATGAGAAGAACTGGAAAAAGTTCCACATCTGGAATTTTAAAAAAAAGTAAAACAAAAGGCACAAAAATAAAGCCATATCTTTAAAAAAAAAGGATGGGTGGAAGAAATGTAGCAAAATTACAAAGTGGTACGACACTACAGATCATCTATCATCTCTGGAAATGTTCATTAAGCTTTTCTCCATATTTTCCTGCCTCCTTTTTTAAGCTTTCCTCCCAATTATTATTTTTTTTTTCGTAAGAAACAGTGACTGCTGCATGGGTTGCTGGCATTTCTTCCATCCTGGCTGCCCTTATTGCATCAATTTCGTGCATTCATTTCATAAACTATTTGGGAACATTTAGCAAGCTCGAGCCCAGTTCATACGTTTAAGTAAAGTACACTCAACATACCTTAAGAAGTATGATTATCTCTTGAACGAGAAGAAGAGGAACCAATTATCTCGTCTTACACATTACTATAAAATACAAAAAACAAAAGATGACTAGACTCGTGTGGTTTGTCTGACTTGCGTCTGACTCGCGTGTCGTCCTGGCAACACTGAGGCTGTGAGAACTGCCGTAGTTACGGCTCTGGATTATTTTGACATGTTTTTCTTTTTTTTTTTAACATACACGTAAGTCTAAGTACATGAGCATTTTTGCATTTTTACCCCATCGAAATGCAGCTTCCATGGCCGGGAGTCAAACCCGTGACCTCATGCTCAACAACAGAACGCCGTAGCCACTGAGGTCACAATCTCTGAATACTACGAGCAAATAACCAACATGCAATGGTTGACAGAAGAAACAAAATTACAGAGTATAAAAACAGTACATCTTAAACTATCTTAAATGGTACAAGTTGCTATTTATTGCTTTTGAGTTATCAGGCACATCAGTGTACTTGCAGAGCACGCTAACACTCGGAACTATCTGTGTCCGAGTGAAAGTTAACTTGAGCAAAGTGCACACACAGCAGCTTTGCTTATCACCAAGAAAAGTTCAAGATAGTGAACGAGTGTGTGAAAAGACGTATACTCCACATAGCTCAAAAGTATGCAGACCTCTAAGTGCATAAAAACAATATATATGCTATCTTCTGCTACACTTTCACATAAAATATAGTGGAGGTCATACAAACATACTGAATATGTCAGGGTACTGATAAGTTTATTCTGGGACATTGTACTGTCAGGAAACAGCTGAGAGCTCTAAGTGAACAAGACCACGACACATGATTGGCTTCTGGCCACAGCTGTAGCTCTAACAGAGCTATTAACAGCTGGTGTCATTGGGCTTTGGCTATGAACCATAACAATCGCGCGGTCATTCCAATTCAAAATCATCATGCCACAGTGAGTCATAGTTTAATTACAGTTGCTGTATTATTAAAAATGAAGCTGGTCACTGACCAAAGTCAATATAAAACTAAAATGATGTTTTGGGATCCGTACAAATCCTGCAACATCACTTTATTTTTAATTTTACCTTGATCAGGGGCCTGCGTCATTTTTAACAATGCTTTTACCTGGCCAGAAGGTGTTCTGTTGAACTCTTGACTAATTAGTTACTGCATTAGTATGCATACTTGTGAAAGAAAACAATTGTAGAAGCAAAAATTTAACAACAAACTGAATGATGCCAAATACTATGATGGGTAGAACATTCGTATAACTGTAACTTGCGTTGCAGAGATGGCTTTTGTACATAGCTGAATTAAATTTGTTCAATGCTTTAGAATGCCTTTAGCGGGGGCTGTCAGAAAAGTTAATCTAAATAGTTCACTCCAGTGATGTCTGCTGCTGATTTTCCATTGTAGCAATTCCATTTTTGGTGAATAATCACTTCAGGTTTTCAGACTAGTTCAGTGTCACAGTGTGCTATATGTAGACACCATTTGCATTTTGTCCTGTACACTTGGGCTGTGTTATTTAAGTTCTGTTTTAGAGTCAGCCCACTTTCAAAATTAACAAGAACTAACGAACCCCTTTAATTGGTCTGCTAACATGCCATATTCACCAAGACGAATTTATTGTGAAATTCCCATTCAAGCTGACAGCAAAGCCACACACAGAAAATTACTCGGTCTACTTCTCGCCATATCAAACCAACTAGCCAACCTGCATAGCAAGTGCTTCTTCTATCAATACATACATCCCAACAGAAGCAAAGTATTCTGTAACATGGTGTAGTATTGAGGTAGTCTTCTCTGCCAGCTGTTTCATGAGGTTGCAAACCCATTGAGAAATATATTTGCAGTAAGATATGCATTCAACACCTTTTTTTGGCATCAATAGTGGAAAAGCAAACTAAGCATGTTTCACCAAATAAGGCATTTTGTAAGAAGCAGCACTCCAGATTACACATGTTGGCAATTACGTGATTTCTATCAAGTGTGTCTATGTGTGCCATGGCGTTAGTCATATATATATACAGTAGACCTCTAATGCCCATTCATTTAAGCAACCTAATACAAACCTGAAATAATTCCTTGCTGCATATGGTGCTACTGCTAGCTAACATGAGAATGCACATGCAATCTGCTGAATTGTAAGGCCAAATGACGTTTCCGAAAAACGCAAAAAAAAAAAAAAAGCATTTATATGCCACGAGCAGCTGGGTGACCTCACCGCCTCGCATTCCAAAAATACGCCTGTTTAGATTCGACGTCCAACCAGTGCCAGTGCTCTATTTTACTCCACAGTAAACTTCCTCAAGTTCTGACGCGTTTCACCAGCTCCAGCCGCACGAGCACACGCAAACAAAAAGAAAAAGGATAAATAAATCTTTCTCGACATGGCCAGGCCGCCTTCTCTGGGCTTCAGCATGGGTCCAGAAGATTCCCATGTTTACATTATCTCGGCCCACTTGGCAAGGAACAGGCCTTGTCTTTTACGAGTCACTCTGCAACAAACGAGATTCCTTTTTTAAACAGTCTGCTGTTGCTGCTTGCGTCCTTGAGCACTTTCTACGGATGCCCGCGACAACCAAGAGATACTGGTCTCCGAGCGTGGCTTTAATACGTAGCCAAGGTCAAGGCCTCGGAATTCTATTTGCAGTGCGCCCGAAGAAGACTTGTGCTCTACAGATTGGGCAGTCAGAAAAGGGAAAGAATAGGGACCAATCTCGTAAATATAACAGACAATGGTGATATATATATCTGCAGGCAGGCAAGCACACAAGACCACGTGCCGCGCGGCCAGCAGTCTTGCATCACTTATTAAGCACGCCTTTTTTCTTTTTTTTTTTTTTTTTTTATCGCCAGCGTACGACAGATATAAGCGAGAACACTTGCTGGCTAATGCAGAAACACGACAGCCTAGGCGCGTCGCATACACGGTATGCACATGCTTTGGTTTCAGAAGGTTAAGAGGAAAATAACTGGAAGGGTAGCGAGACGTTCAAAATGTCACTTATCACCGGGAATACATTATTCGTTCAAGCCGACAGGAAATGCCGCTCCGCCACTCTCAGCTCTCGACGGTTTGACAGCTCGAGCGGGAGTTCAACGAAGCGCGGACCGTCTGTACGCGCTCACTATACACTCATCTCGGCGGTTACGACTCGCTGCATCGAACCGAAAAGGCACCTCCGTGTCCTTCGACATCTCTGTCAGAGCCTGGCGGAAGGGGGGTTACATAAGTCTGCGAACGAGATCGCTCATGTGAAGCTGGCGCAGAGAGAAGCGACTTATCGGCGAAGGCGATAACGAAACCCGGCATGCACTTTCGTTTCACGCACGCACTCGGTCAACGCGCACCTTCGTGTTCTCTTATCAACGCCGGTCGTATTCGCCAACGAAACACATCGTAGCGACGAGAGGCCGCAGGCCTCCACACATCGGAGATTGCGGCTAGTAGTAGTATGTAGCACCGCGCCTACCGCTGCCGTAGCTAGGCGACCACCGCGAAAAGCCATGAGGCGCCCGATATACTGCAGTCGGTGTCTTCGGCGCGGACATCGGCGCAGGGCCTCAACCTGTCGCATCGCGCGCACGCCGAGTGGCGGTGGGTAAGTGAGAGGCGACGGAAGCAATCAACTACTCACGGCGATCATGTAGAGCTGCGCCACCCGGTACTCCTCGACCGACAAGGGCAGCGGGATCCTGTATTCTTTGAGCAACATGTTGGGCCGCGCTCGACTGCCGACGGTGTCGAGCGGCGCCCGAAATCAAAAGGGCTCTCACGGGTCCAGTTCAGGCGGTCTCTGGAATCCGCAAACGATCTCCGGCTTGCGCAGCGGGCCGCCCATATCCGTCGCTGCTGGCCGGACGACCCGACGATGTGGCCCACACTACACGGACGACGGTCGTAGCATTTCTCCGCACAGCGATCCGACAAGCCAGCGTACAACACGGACTGGCTCGCGCGATCACCGTCGTACAGCTTGTTTGGCTGCTCGCCGCCACTGCTGCTGCTGCTGCGATGGCTGCGACATCTGTTTACAGAAGGCCCCGCATGATGGGGCCACCGTCGCGAAAAGACTACGTCATCGAAGCGTAGTCTGTGACGTCGGTCCGGATTCTCGGCTAAAAGGTGGCCGCCGCAACGGCGGCCCGCTGGCGCACTTCGATGTGTTTGCTTCGCGCCCTGTGCCGCCCCAGTTTTCGTTTGCCCTATCTCTCATCTGCCGTGAACGACGCGAAGCGCTCACCCTTCATTTTCGTGCAGCTGCTTTTTCCCCCACACATGCTACCGTTGGAGGAGGACGCAGAACAATTTTCGCGAGGTAAAAAGAAAGGCATTTTAAGTTGGTTTTGGTTGAAGCAAGGGAGCAAAATATACTGTCGGTATAGAAGCACACGTCTGACATTTTCGAAAGCCACCAGAAAAGTTAAGAGCACAGAGGAGAGGCGGCGGGGTTGGCGCGGACGTCACAGGCTTTTGACCTATCCGACATCGCATCCTCCTTTTCAGGCACGTACGCGCACCTGCTCTCTTGATTAATTCTAGGAACGCCAGCTATATAGTTCGGTAAAGCATGGCCAAAAATAAGCAGGGCACAAGGCAAGAGCCATTTAAAACGTACAAGAGCCCTTTCAGAGGTCAATTCGCCGCTCCTGAGAGAAATGCGGTGAGTCCTATTCCTCGGCGCGTCGTGAAATTCAGCGGGGAAGCTGGTAAAGGACTCAACACTGTGAAATATTTCTTTAAACGTTTAAGTGACGTGTTCGTCAGGGCTTTGAGCGGCTTCCCTTACTTGATGACACCTGAGGGAGAAAAAAAAAACTGTTTCACTGGAGTGAATGACCTAAAGCAGCGAACAGTTGAATATCGTCCTATGAAATAAGCGAAATACGTAATTTTGCAGCTTTAGCTTTATATTTGTAAAAAATATTAATAATAATTCGCCGTTAAGCATGGTGACAGTCACTTCCTGGCTTAATCAAAAATGCATGTCTCTATGAAGATGTTTTAACTAATGCTCTCTCCAAAAAGCTGTGCCCCGAGTTATATATATATATATATATATATATATATATATATATATATATATATATATATATATATTTTTTTCAGTCCAGCTTCCTTCGTCAGTTAATAAAATTAATATACCACGCTGCTATTCGTCCCAGTTGCTTTATATTATACAAAAACGTTCATCGTAATTGAAAGCACCATTACGACGTTGTTTCACATTTCTTGCAATCGTCAGGTCGGCACAAAACTTCACGACCTGAGATCGGTAAAAAGGGACAAAGAGGCGTCTTGTGCACAAACATGCAACGTAAAAGCAATTACACGACGCAAGGGTCGGAACGCCAAATCCTGTTTGACCGCGGTGAAGCCCTTCTTTACCAGCGAAGATCGAAACGGCCATTCTCGGCCATTCGGCAGGAACTGTTAGGTTTCAATCACCGGTGAGGGAAGATGGAGACAATGCACATAGCTCCAGCAAGAGTTGATCCATCATTAGGCGCACTCATACGTCAAACTGCAAAAGAAACTGCGAGAAAGAGTGGGGCACTGAGAAAGGGAACCGTTGGAAGCCGGAGGAGCACTCTCGAATGCAATAAGTAGTAACAAGAGAGAGAGAAAAACAGAGCTATAGGCGCCTGCGTCAAAGAGGCTTCGGTAAGAAAAGACGGCTTCGTTGCAAAGCACACACGCCCAACAGAAAAGCTACCTTTCCGAAGCGCATTGCGCTAACGGTTCGTCGCACGGTTCACGTATCGTCATCGAAGGAAGCGTACGAGTGAGCGTGCGTCGACTCATGCTGCATTTTTATTTTCTTCTTTCTTTCGCAGCGAGTCTCCTCGCCATCGACAGTCGTCGGCTGGAGCCCGGATTACGCGTGCTTGCCTTCCGTCGAGTGCTTGCTCGTCGGCAGAACCGTCTCGCAACGTCAGCGTGTACACAGGTGGTCGTGCACTCCGTCGTCCACGTCATTGTTTCCTCTACCCCACCCCTCACTTGTCTCAGCACACTCACTACTCGCTTCTTTTTTTCTGTGGGTTTCATAGCTAACTGCCAAAGCCCAAAATCGGCTCTGTATTCAATGTGCAGCACACTCCTGTAAAGACAATCAACTGACCGTTGATCTGTTCCTTGTCAACACGGACGACGAATGAACGTGGCATCTTCAGTTAGTGCGTGCAGTTCATTGAGAAAAGCACGGGCTGAACGTTTCTTGGAGAAGAAAGGCTCATAATATGAGACTTGAAGGGACAGCGTAAAAAAAAAAAGTTTAGTGCGAAAGTTTTTTTTTTTTTTTTTTTTTTTTTTTCCTTAACGAAACTTTCGCAACATTTTAACTGGGTGTAAATCCTCGATTCTGCTGACCAGCACGAAGTCGCGGACTTGACTCCCAATCGCAGCCACCGCATTCTGACAAAACGCTCCCGTACCCCAAATTGATCTGAATTCCTTATCTATACGGCGTCTATCATAGCTCATGTGTCATTTCTGGGTGTTACAACCAATAAATCAATCAAATATTTAATCAATTATTCAAAAACAATAAACAACATACAGATATTGTCGCGAAAGGAAGCATCAAATGGCTGTTTGAAAATAGCTCGCTGTGACATGATGTTTAAGCGTACTGCGTTTCATTGCGGATGCGTTCGTATGCACTGTTATTCTTGGCAAGGCTTTAGCGACATTGCCTATATAACTGCTCATATATATATATATATATATATATATATATATATATATATACTAACAGCCATTTCTTTATTGTTGTACATTGTACCTGTCGGCACTGTTGGTTGAAGGAGCCTTCAACGAAGAAAGAAAGAAAGAAAAAATAGGCGCAGCTGCCATCATCCCTCAGAAGCGTTGAAACACAAGCGCACTCGCATGTTCCTCTAGCCCACGTGCACGTACACCTTCCTCCGTGTCGCCATGGTAACCACGCACTCCATGGGATATGCAGCGACCGGTCCGATGCAAGTGGCTTTATACTTGCATGTCTTGACAGCAGCCAGACGGTGCTTTCTTTTCTTATTTTTTTTTCTTCATCAGTTCAAGAATGCCCCGTGCCTATAGAAGATGGTGAAGACGTTCTACATAACAAAGTTACACAAGCTACAGACTCGCGACGCAAACCACTTCGGGCCTGAGTCCGCCAAATATAGTCACAGCTCGATGATCACAGAGCCGTTGCTGAATAACTATTTATAACTGGCGTTATCGGAGGAAACCCTCGTTTTCAGAAAGGCTAGAAAGGTTTGCACATGTACGCCTTTCATTTCTGTAATTTTGTTTGAACGATGCTATGGAAAATCATATTTGTAGTGCAACCCTGTGACCGCAAGTTAAACAGCACAGGAAACATGACCGGTAACACTTCACCTTCTATGTATATATAGTGCACATAAACCAAGCCATTTAACTCTAGTCAATTCTTTATTTTATAATGGTTGAGAAACATATGTGGGAAGCACGTGATAAATCGTATGCCTTTATGAACCGCCCATTTTTATACCCGTTTGATCTTCGTTGATGCCACAGAAAACACGGTGCGCTTGGCGAACGACAAGCGAGCTGTTGACGCTTTGCTTGGCCGCGAATTTGACCTCATTAATAGTGTTTTACAACCGCGTATTCTATAGCACATCAAACAGTATTTAATCTACTGCGGGTACAATGCCCACAATACGCAGTCTACATGCGTATGATGCGGCACAGACTATAGTGGCCTATACGTGTATAATAATACAGTCTTGTGTGACTGGGAGCCATTATAGAGACGCTGTCATTTATTTACGTGATAGCTATAGGGTCGTATGCGGGTATACTCTATAGGCCATATAGGCGCCTGCTTTGTAGTCTGTTATAACGTCCGTTGGTGCGCGATCCCGATATCCAACGGTCTCACCTCGCACAAGATATCCGCATGAGACCTTCCAACTTTGACTGAGCTCTATATGAGGATGGTTATGCAAGCATCGTGGCAACAGCTAGTGAGCCTGCTGCGCCAAGAATATTCCGGTCGCGCGTCGAATCAGTTTACTATGCCATGCATGGAAAGAAAAACGTGCTTTCAAAATGGTTCAGTGTGCGTGGCTTGTGCTTTAAAACAAAGCTTTATTAGCCTCTATATACCTTTCTGCGATTTGGCGTGTCGTCGTCGTCGGATACTTCGCCACGAGTAGAACCTCTGTACATGAGCGCGCCCTCGCGTTCGACAACCAGAGGAACGCGCCATGACCAGTGAGCCACCTCGGCGGGCAGGGGTCGACGTCAGCGCGCATTCTTATTGTGACTCTTTCCGAAAGAAAAAGCTCTGTCGCACGCAGTGTTGTTTGTATCAAGGGCCTTTCGAGTATTTTTCCTTCCCTGTGTTCTAGCTCGCCACCCACTTCCCTGTTGTACGTATGGTGGTCGATCCAGCGGCCGCTCGCATTCTCGCAATCACGGACATTATCGTGAACGAACAGGTCGATTCGGATACAAACTCGCGAAATGCGAGAATTTAGTTGAAGTATACAGGGTGTCCCAACTATCATGCACCAAGATTTAAAAATACGCAAATACCACGTAGCTGGACAGAACAAAGGTAATGTTGTTTGCCGTCGCTTGGAGATGCTAACATTATTTTTTTTTGCATTCCGCCTAATTAGATCATTAGTCTTAATTAATTAGTCAACTTCTCAAATATTATAATCAGAGGAATAGTGTCAATGAGAAAATTGTAGAGCAACATGAAAAACTCCCGATAAAGCTTTCTGTTGCTCAATATACATGCTACATAAAAGGGTTTTTTCGAGCGTGAAAGAAGCCCGCAAATACACGCAAAATTGCCGCGCGACTGGCCGCTCGAGGCACTTTGCGCGTATTCGCGGGCTTCTCTCACGCTCGGAAAAAAAGTACACTTTTATGTAGCACGTATTGAGCAACAGAAAATTTTCTCATTGACACTATTGTTCTAATTATAGTATTTGCTAAGATGATTAATTAATACTGATGATTAATACCACCTTATGCTTCAAAGCGACCTTCAACACATTAGCGACTGGTGCAACGCCTGGAAAATGACACTTATATAACTCACCTAAATGCAAGGTAATGACTTTCACACGCAAACACTTTAACTCAAGTTTTTCTTATTATATAAATGCGGATCTAGTATCCGAAGCTTCACTGTACAAATATCTGGGCGTTCATCTCGCACCAAATCTTTCCTGGGCCTCTCATATAACAAACATATGCGCTAATTTGGTTCAAAAACACTAGGGTACATTCGTCACAACCTACGTAATTCTCCGTCTGACATCCGCAAATTAGCATTCCTGACGTTAGTCCGTCCACAGCTCGAGTTCGCATCCCCGATTTGGTCTCCTCATCACGAGTACCTAATCTGCATGTTAGATGCCATCCAAAACCGAGCTAGTCGTTTCATTTCCCGCAATTACAATAGGCAGTCAAGCATAACTCGAATCAAACTTGACCTTTCGCTTCCTGCACTAAGTAGTCGTCGTGACGTGGCATTGCTGTCCTTGTTCCATAAATATGTTCATCAAATGAAGTCATCGTCTTTGCTGCTGGAACGTGCAAGTTGCAGATCACGACGACTGAATAATGATTTAAGTTTCGCTCGCATCTACGGAAACATGGATGCTTTTAATTTGTCGGCTTTGCCACGAGCCATCCGCTTGTGGAATTCCCTCCCTGACAGCGCTGTCATGCAAACGGACAGAGATAAATTTAGGAAACTCCTGAACTTGCAGTTTCTGTCCTCAAAATGTGTCATTCTGTATGCCATGCTCTCTATTTCTATGTAACGTCACGCTGACTTTTGTTTCCTGTTCATGCTTTAAAGTAAACTTTTTTTACGCAATGTTTGATTATGTGCGTGAACAATGTGCTTGGTAAAATTTATCGGGTATTTTGTACACTACCCTGAACTGTTATTTCTGTTTATCTACGTATTGTTAGTATGTTTTTTTTCTTTCTTTCATACTTTGAAGTACACATTTTTCTTACACAATGTTCGATATGTGCGCGAGCAATATGCGTGATAACAATTGGCTGATGTTTTGTACGCCAACGCATCTTCTTCATTTGTAACCCTATTTTGCGACGATGATTTCTACTCATTTTTGTGGTCCTCGAGTCTCGGAATTCACGTGTAATACTGTCTTGCAGTGATGCCCCCCTTACTCAATGCTCCTCATGGGGCCTGTAAGGTATTTTGAAACAAATAAAAAAATGTAATAAGGCAGAATGCAAGAAATTGATTAATCAGGGTGTCTCCAAGCGACGGCAAACAACATTACCCTGGTTCTGTCCAGCTAAGTGACATTTGCGTATTTTTAAATCTTGGTGCGTGATAGCTTTTTTTTTTTTTTTTCGCTTGGTTTGCCCCGCGGCATAACATCACAATAATGGGGTTAAAGAGAGAGGAAATTTTATTTACAGAAAGGTAGAGAGGTCGGCCTAGCTGTAACTTGCTCTGGCCAGCTACTCTACACTGGGGAAAAGGGACGGGGAGGAAAAGGGCTAATGAATGATGATGATATGATATGAGGAACAGGTGTGTATGTACAAGTTTACAACATTGTGACATCTCTAAAGCCGTGCGTCCAGCCCAATGGCTTGTAGAAAGACTACATCGGCACTGGTTATCAGGGCTGCGCTATTTGCATCGGGCCAAGGACCTAAAAGAAACTCGTCTGATAGCGGCCTCTTACCGACTTTTGCGATGGAAGAGACCAATTTCTGTCGTGCTTGCGCGTACGCGGGACAAACGCAAAATGTATGATCAAGTGTTGATGGTACCTGGCAGTATTCACAATTTGGGCTAGTGTCACTGCAATCAATAATATGTCTATAACGCTTCGTGAATGCGACACCAAGGCGAATCCGGTGCACCATGCTTGTTTGGCTTCTTTTGAGCATGTGAGGCATGCGGAGGGGGTCATTTCTGGGCCCCATTTATGCACTCACTTGTGTCGACGATCCGGTTGGGTCCAGTGCTCCAACCTACAATTGCGTATTGCGCAACGAAGTAGGGCGTTTGTGTCCGTTCGTGAGAATGGAATGCGTACTTCAGTAGCATTATTTAAAGCAGCTTTCGCTTCAGCGTCTGCCTGTTCGTTCCCATTCACGCCACAGTGTGAAGGTATTCACTGAAAGCTGATAATATGGCCATTTCTATTTGCGTGGTCGAGAAGCTCTGCGATTTCTATAGCCATTGAATAATACGGGCCCCGCCTGAGGACACAGTCAATGGTTTGAAGAGCTGGCTTGGAATCACAGAATATCGTCCATGCGCGAGGAGAAATCGAAGTGCCTCCCGGATAGCAACGAGTTCTGCGGCAGTTGATGTTGAGCTATGGTCTAGTTTAAACTGCCGTGTGACGTGTGGGATGACGAAGGCTGCAGTGGAGGCATATGGTGTGATAGAGCCATCGGTATACACGTGTACAGTATCTCCGTACTCTGCATAAATGTGGCACAGAGTAAGCTGCTTGAGGCCAATGGATGAAATGGATTACTTTTTTTTTTTGTAATTCCGGGAATCTGTAGAGCAACAAACGGTTTAGGCAGAATTCACGGGGGTATTGTCGGAATACAGTCGGGAGAAAGTCTTCACGGTAGAATATTCTGATGACGCGATAGAGTCCTTGAAAAGCTGCAACCTGGCTGCGTGGCAGGGAGCGATGACAAAGGATGGTGTTTGTGTCGGGTCATGGCCTCCTTGGTCGGGTCAACACGCGGAGGTACAGTCGAAGAGGCTCGCAGAGCAAGTATACAGCAATCAGACAAGCACGAGCTTCCGCTATAGTTCCATTGATTGGCGTGCATCGTGGGAGGCTCAAACATGCAGGCCCGTTTCATTGAGATACTGGATCAGCGACTTATAAAATGCGTTGTCCATAATCCATCTATCATACTCTTCTACTCAATTCGAGATAGTTTTCTTAAAGGTGTTAAATGATAGTTGCGACACCCTGTATATGGCTAACGCAGTGGTTTGGAATGATTGAAAGCTGAGATAAGGATCCACGGTCCCAATTCGAGTATAGGCTTGCAAAATAAGAACAGAACATGCGTTTGTGTGTCATTAACCCCAAGTTTTGAAACCATGAGTCATGTAACGGTGTCAACGGCCGCCTCTCTACTCGAAGGTCGGGATGTTTCTCTATCGAACGCCCGTGTGCCACTCTGAGTTCTTTAACACCTAAAACTGTCCTCGGCTGCCGTTATTTTTCGAATGCACGAATCGTTTCTCTAAATGGTGCGCAGGTTTACGTGTGGCTTTTAAATATACCATATAAAAGATTCACATACGTTGAAGCTGTAGGATTATATTTTTCTCAATCAGAAATCCACCTTTCTTAGGAGCCGCAATAATAAAAAACAAACTTGGCGCGACAGAACTCTGGCTATTCCCGTGTTCCACCTGGGTGTAGAGAGAGAGAGAAAAAATATGGCGCTTTATTTAAAAACAGAGAAGTTTGCCGGTGCTGAAGTATTCGCCTACACGCTACTCTGCAAAGGAAAGGGGAGAAGGGAGAAAACGACCTTTTCGAAGAAGGTGGGCAGAAAAATATAGGACAGTAAAAACACAAGATTACTTGATATCCTCATTTCGCTTTTGACTCCTATACTTGTCCGAAGAATAGGATTCGTGTTGACTTCCCTGCTGCACACACAACACTTATTCCCGAAGTTAGCACGAATTTCGGGCGATCAGATAACAGAGACTGACACCCCATGATAAAACTCGCCTACGTGAAATGGCCTCAAGTTCGACAACCGCATCGTCTGGTACGACGTCATTTAAAAAAAAAAAAAGGAAAATTACGGTCACTGGCCCAGACAAAAGTTAGCTGACGTCTTGTTCACATATGCCTGAAAAAGTTAGTCGACGCTTCGTTAGCTGACGCACGAGTTCCGAAAGGTCAACTAACTTTCGCTTGGTCAGACCACAATTTCATTTTTTTTTTTTTTACAGTGAAGCTATATATGGCTAGGTTCTGACCAAAAGTGCGTGCGTCGAGAGGGCGTGCAGAAAAAAGTCGCGTCGACAAACTTGAATCCACAGTAGCCGGCTGCGTGGCTCCGGAGTGGATGGCGGAACAATCAAACGTCATTGCGTACCCACCAATGTCTGTGCCTCGTTGTCTCGTTACGTCGACATCGTTATAGCGACGTAATCAGCAGTTGTACTTGGGTCTTGCTATGGTCAGGACGCGCGTAGTCCGTACTGACGAAGAAGAACGTGCATGGAAAGAGCGCCGGCGTGATCAACGAACAATGGGCGCGAACTAAGGGGACGGGAAGCCGCGATAACCGAACGACGTATAGTCCGAAGGATCCGTAACGTCGGATAGCCGCTCTGTGACCGATGGAGAACAACAGCGTGCCCGTGAGGATCGCCACCTTCGCCAACAGAAGCGGGAGTGGGCGCGAAAGCATCGGCAACCAATTGCAGCAGATCACGGTGATCACAAAGCAATGGTTACCATGGTGACAAAGTAAAGAGAAATAAAAGACGATTACAACAACGAAGTTATGTGTCTTTATTCAATCAATATAGCAATTAACAATTTATAACTCAATATAGTTATCAACAAGTACAGCTTCGCTGGTCTTCCATCTTCACATAGTGGAAGGGCTCTGAATTTTTTTGAAGGGCATCGCGCAGATGAAACGATAGATAGATAGATAGATAGATAGATAGATAGATAGATAGATAGATAGATAGATAGATAGATAGATAGATAGATAGATAGATAGATAGATAGATAGATAGATAGATAGATAGATAGATAGATAGATAGATAGATAGATAGATAGTGAAAGAAAGAAGAACCGGCTGCATCAGCAGGGCTTGGAAAGAAGAAGAAAGCGGGGTGGAGGGCACGCAGTACGTAAGCGAATGTTCCGGGTCGCTGACGCGTAGTATTCGATTCGCCTCAGACCCGGCGCATCTCCGATCGCATCCAACTGCAGTGGACAATCCTAAGGAAATGCGATCGTTGGGAAACCCACCATGCCGCGCGCTGCAAGGGGCCCTGTATATAAGGAAGTAACAAAGTAGACATCCTCTTCCACTCACGTGGTGGAGCGCGTGATGCGCCAATTCTGCGTGTTTACCACCCGCCCGCGTGATCGGCTTTCGTTTCGCCAAATGCGATCTCAGTGCCGAAAAACAGTTATCCTATCCTTCGCTGTCTCAGTTGCAAGAGCAAAAATGGCGGCATCTCCCGCCAGGAGTCAATGTTCCCCTCTCCCGCTATAACGAACTTGGTATTTCCGACGCGTTACGTATATAATGTTTGTGCGACGTCCTGCAGTCTCTGTCGGCACAATATATATACTCAATTTACCTGACTGTGTCGTGAAGCTGTTCAACAACGGGTTCAGCACAACGTTTTCAGTGACGTACAGTCGGCCATACAGGTTTACTGGACGCGGAGGTTTCCGCGACTAAAGTGAATCTCTGCTCTATTAAGGTATGGCGTTCTTTGTGTATATAGGTTGCAATAACTGCTAAAGATTAAAACCTTGAATTGAAGGCTGAGTCCAGGCTTCGAAATAATCCAGCTTTCTCACAAATATCGTGTCCCGGGAACTTATGTGGCCGACTAAATGATTGGAATAAATGTTACTTTACGGCGCAACACCACGTCATCAAAAGCGTATGCCATAGTCTATATTCAACAATGATATAATTAACATTCGTAGTCTTTTAAATTTTTCTACGAATGGGCGCTAGAATGCTTTGCCGTTAACTCAATACGTTTATATATATATATATATATATATATATATATATATATATATATATATGGGCAGACTTGTTTTTCTCTGTATACAATAATTTTGTTCTAAATTAACAGTTATTGTCAGCGATTTGTGTCACCGCGGGCCTACTTAACGTAGGTATTTAGACAGACCTAACCTGTTTTCTCCCGTACTTCGGCCAAGAATATAGAGGATGGTGCTCGGGGCAGTTCATAAATATAAAAAAAGAAAGAGGAAAACACGGCACCGACCAACGTAAAAGCAGCGCGTTTTCTTCGTTCTCATTTTAGATGCGAGAGCATCTTATGCGCGGGGCAGTGTCCGTTCTGCGGCGTCCGCACCCATACTGCGCATGCGCAACTCTGCCTCATTATCCTCTCCTACGCAGGTGTGCGCTCTCCTCCTCCCCTCTCCCCCTCTCCGCCACAGGTGCGGCGCAGCAAATCATTGCACATAACTCTCTCTCCCTCTCTCTCTAAGGGTACGCCGGTAGGCGGCGCAAGTGTCGCGGCGCAGTATAAAGCGCGCGTTCGCTGTGCTTCCGTCATTCTCTCTCTGTGCAACGATGTGCGAAACGCCATGAACAACGTCAACGTCGGCGCTAGTTGCAGCGGCAGCGCCACCGCCGCGGAGCAGAGGAAGGCTCGTATATTCTTTGCGGTGCATTTCCCAAGATCACAGGCAACCCACCACCATCAGGGGAACGTGCATAGACCTCGTCTTCGCAAATTTCAAACTCGACCCTCTGCAGCAAGACCCATTGATGCTACACTTCACCGACCACAAAGCCATCGTCTTCAAGATACCGCGCGCACCGACGCTAGGAATCACGTACGATCTCTAAATAAAGACGCAACAACCCCGTACAAACGTCTCCTCTCTTCTCAATACATTCTCTCACTCTAACTTTCATTAGGTTGTGTTGCCAAGTGAAACGAAACGGAAACTCGATGCGCGACCCCCCGCGATGCTTTCGCATCCCACCATGGTTGCCCGTAGGGTGAGATGATGTGATTTTTTCCTAATAAACTGTCTCGAAAACTTTTCCGAAAGCCGCATTGCCAGTCGGTTATCAGTTTGCGTTTATCTGTAAAAACCCTCGCGCGTGTAAAAAAGAGCTTTTCGAACACTTGAGAGAAGAAAGACAAGGGCGATCGAGTTCGGTGTTTTGCAACATCCTATGTTGTTTCGGTCTTGCTCCATGTTTATTTCTTATGAAGGACAATTAGTATGGTAGTTTGAAGGGCCAGAGGATATGACAAGCAACACGATAGCAAGAGGAGCCAATCCCTAGGGCAGGATTACGAGATACTACTTCCTATAACCTGCATAGTATCTCAGGCTAACAACGTAGATTATTTTCCAATATTTTTTTAATCTTAGTATTTAGCTAAAATAGCTTATGTGGCGCAATGTAGTTGTACACCTAGCATAAACCTTTTATGTCAGTTACGCTTGAAAAACATGTACCGTCTGTCGCTAATACAAAAAATATAAATAATATAAACGTCAGCCAGCCACTACCGGCCACCATCATCGTACATTACGTTTTGTAGCGTGAGCTACACTGGCCGAGGTTGAGCAGTTTCGCGTGGCTCCTGGAGAGCCATGCTGCGCATGCGCGAGGAGCAGTGACGTACGTCACACGGCGCACAGCTGGCGCGCCGGGCGTTTGCCCGGTGTTTGCGTAAGGCGTTTGATCGTTTGCGCTGGGCGTTTGCCAGTGTGGTATAGCCATGGAGAAGGAGAGCGAAATTGCTGCTCAGCGGCGCAGAAGATCGGAGAAGCTTAACTCATCGGATCCTGAAGTAGTTGCCTGGCAATTAGCGGTTGAGCATAGGAAGAACGAACAGAAGAAGGCTAAACGTGCTGCGGAGACGCCGGAACAAAGGGAGGAACGTCTAGCAAAGCGGCGTCGCCAGGAGGCTGAGCGACGTGCCCGACCATCTCAGCAGCAGCAACAACAAGACGCCGTCGATGACGTCAAGGCTCGCCGATTGACTGACTATACGGTGAAACTTAGCGAAAGCGCCAGTGCAACTCGGACCTTCGAGACGGACTTCGTAAACAATCCGTTTGGATATGTGTGCGACGTGTGGGAAAAGCTGTGGCACATGAAAGGTTTGACGCTGGTAAGTAGTGCCAAGCGTGAAACGTTGAGTTTAGCGGCGCCGCCTGAGTGGGGTGAAACCGTGGCGCGGGTTTGTACAACGTGCAAGAACTTTCTCGGTAAGCAGAAGATTCCACTCTTTAGCGTTACCAATGGCTATCGTTACCCGTCCATGCCAGTGAACTGCCAAACGTAGCGGTGCCCAAGGGTGAAGCCTGTGCCGTTCAGCTTGGCGAAAGTGGTGTGATCATCGAAGCCGTGTATGTGCCACTGAACAATTCAGTTAAATACACTATAGACGTAGTGGCTACGTCTATACCTAGTCGTGCGGCAAGTGAACTTCGTGTGGTGGCTGGTGACTTCAATCGTGTTCCAGACTCTCTTTCCTTTGAAGGACACGTTTAACCTGGACTTAGCCAGTATTCCAACTGTACAGACGACCCAATGGGGAACCACCCATTGTGTATCACAGACAGACAATCAATTCAAAATACTACGTTGGGGCCATAGAGACGGTAGCGGGTTACTACACTCATCACCGAGCCGTCTTTGTGGCAATAGAGAAGCAACAAGACGTTGAGCAAAAAATAAAAAATAAATATACATGTGTCACATAATGCGTATACCGTGTGTGTGTCATTGAAGCAGCAGTAAGCAGGATAATCAAGCTAATCCTAGACAACCAGGAAAGCTAAGAATAACCAGCTGAACCTTCGCTCACGCTACGTATATCATGGCATAGTCGAGCTAAGCCACTGCTAATTTTTTTTTCAATTTTTTAATGTATACACGAAGCTTTACATTAATTACATGCCACTTTAGGAAACTTATGAAACATTAAGGAATATTAAGAAATTGGGAATGAATTCGTTTCCCACAATTCAGTCGTCTGCTATGCATCAATGGCCGAGAGAGCGCTAGCGATGTAGCTCATATATAATGTGTTTATTTAGGGAGAACCGGCAAATGTCTTGCTCATGTGGACAAACATAATCTCGCCAATTTGACAGACGGGGCACCGGCCAGGTGGCAACCTGGCCTGTGGAACCTGTCCACCTGGCCGCTCCAATTTACGGATTGGAGCAGCCACCCACAACCACGTGATATCGATATTAATAAACAATTTAAGAAGAGACTATGCGGATACATTAGAACAAACCGATTGAGTGAAAAGGAACGGCAGCTGACTATATACTCACGATCAGGTCACATATACTATATAAGGCGCATCCAAGCTAACGTTAGCCAAACTGTTCAAAAAGAAGGAAAAATATTTTTTTAATGCTGCAAGACATTATTTTAAGACCTACGATATTCCTTCGTCAGACCCCTGACGACCAAACACCATAGGTCTTATAATGGTATCTTGCAACACGGTTTTTTATATCTTTTTCTTTTTCTTTGAGCAGCTTGGCTACCGTTAGCTGAGACACACTGTATACGCATGGCTCAGACGTGAAGGCGAACTGAAAAGCCGGCAGATCCCATGCCCGGTGGGAATCGATGTTATGCGAAGCAGCGTGCGGGGAGCCTACCAAGTCAACGAAACGACCATGAAAGCATCAAGACGAAGGCGGCTCTTTTATGACCTTCACTTCGTACCCACGTCCGAACCCATTTCAGTTATTTTTCAGTATCTTTTTTCGCTGAGTCATCATTTTTGCTCAGTCATGGTCATGACTATGACTTCTACCACCATCCTTTAGTGTTTCCTTCACTTGGTACCCACGTCCGAACGCATTTCACTGGTTTCTGAGTGTTCCATCTATTTTATTGCGTTAGCAATTATATGGACACTTCAACCGGATTTCTGCCGTTGCCGTCGCCGTCGCCGTGAGGTTCCGCACAGATAAAATCTTCGCCGTGCGCCGTATGCCCGAGCGGAAGCGTGCGAGGACGCGCGCTATCACGGAGAGCGAACGCACTCAATCTCCCACGCGCATGCAAGGAAGCGGGAAGCCAGCGCCGGAGGGAGAGGGGGGGGGGGAGGCGCTTCTACTCTGCCAACAACCACGCTCATCGCTCGCCCGCACCGTCTGTTATCTCCACACGGCTCTGACCTTTGTATGCGCTGTGCATTCGCCGCTCAGTTTCCGTTGAATCGATAGACCGCACGTACCTTCGCCCGCTGCGGCGTATGCGCTTGCTGCCAGCGTTTTGACAGTCGTTGTCTGCAGTCATTCAGTGTGATCTATTCATGTTTGTTTGTGCACGCTCACACCACGCTTGTTCATTCAGTTAGTAATAGTCGGGCCACATTTTCCAACGCACGCTACACATGCAATGCTGCCCGGATCGGCAGTGCAGCGCTACAGGTGTGTCCCTTCGCACGCGCTGCCCATGGGAAGCGCTTCTCATCAACACCACCGTTTCACACGCGCCTTCTCGTGGTCATCGAGTCTCTCTTCATGTCGGTCTACTTACGCCGCAGCACACCTGCATGCTTACTTAATCAGCTCATGTTTACTACAATTCATATTGCTACCAAAGCCGCTCAGCTTACTTCGTATGACATTGCTGTGTTGCTATCGCATTCATTGATTCGCCCTTAGGACGAAACTGTGACATTTTTTTCGCTGAGTCATTGTCATTTTTGCTGAGTCATGCTCATGACTGACTTCTACCTGCATCATTTAGTGTTTCCGTCACCTAGTACCCACGTCTGAAACCAGTTCAGTGGTTTTTGAGTGGTAATATTTTTCCCTGGGTCATTGTCATGACCAACATGACACGCATGTCATGACATTTATATCATGACCTTTCACTTATGTTCGTCATACACTCCTGTCCTACTATGCCAATTTTGGTACCTACCAAGTTAACAAATTGACCATGACAGCACCAAGACGTAGGCGGCTGTTTCATGACCAACATGACACGCATGCCATGATATTCATGTCATGACATATCATTATTTTCGTCATATACTCTTGTCATAGTATGCCAATTTTGGTACATATCAAGTTAACGAAACGACCATGAGAGCAAAAAAGACGTAGGCGGCTAGATAGATAGATAGATAGATAGATAGATAGATAGATAGATAGATAGATAGATAGATAGATAGATAGATAGATAGATAGATAGATAGATACTGCAGTACACATAACGCATCACTGTTTTGATGATCCAAATATAATCTTACTATCAAGGAGAGAGCAGTCTACCTTACTGGAAGCAGTATTTTTTTTTATTTCGGGTGTTGCTTCGCTGCGCTCCGCAACACCACAACGACCGCTGCTTCGCGTCGGCGCCTCGCACCGCGGCTTCCGCCGCGGCACCATGGTAGAAACGCGAGCAGTATACGCTTGTCCTCGCAGCACCTGCGGAGAAACGACTGGCGGTCCCTCCAAAGACAGTCTCGTGCCAGACCAGTGCCTCAAAAGTCCCTAAGCTATTATGTCCCTAGGCACCTAGGAGCTCCACTATCGCCATAACAACACATGTTAAGCGGAAGTCACGTGACCCGCAGTGCCACGCCCCCGCTGTACCTACTAGCAATTGTAAAGTCGCGCCCCGGAGCCTTGCGGCCCAGCAAGGAGGTTGGTAAACCTCCTTGTGGCCCGGAAGGCGCGCGCGGTCGCTCCGGCTGGGCGGAGTAAAACGCGCGGCCTCCACCCCCCCCCCCCCCGCCCCCTCTCTCCTCCCTGCCCTCCCTCCTGGAGCGTTGCGCGCGACTGGTAGACGGCTGGCTTCCTTTCCGCTTTCCGCGCTTGCGTGAGCGAGATTGAGCCCCGATCGCCGGCTCACCTTCGCACGCTTTCACTCGCATATAGAGCATACGGCGCGCGGCTACGATTTTATCGCCCGTGGACTTTATACGGAACCTCACGGCGACGGCGACGGCAGAAATGCGCTTGGAGTGTCTATATAATTGTTATCGCAATAAAATTTCAATATCGCTTTCTTCCCGTGTAAACACACGCACATTAAATGAGGTAATATGGCGGGGACGCAGATGATAAAGAAACGCGTGAGGTTGCAACAAGTGTGACAAATGCTATCTGGCTTTCATACATGACAGTCCTATCTGAGCTTCAGCCTACTTACTTATTTCGGTTGATTTAATTTTCGTTTATTTTTGAGATATTTGCGCATCATTTCAATCAACCTGTCCAAAGTAGCAAGCCTTGAATGCTCGGAATCTAGCGGCGTTGACATCTGCAGCTGCAGTTTTCATTACGCTCTCTCTTTCCATTTATTTTTGGACCTTCAATTCAATCGAGAGAGCTGAAAGGACACGACCGAGCCAAACAAGCCGCGTACGCATTTTCCCGGGCGCGATCGCCCCCGGGCTGGGCGCGGGAAAAGTGCCCTCGCGTCGAGCGAACACGGACGAACGGCACACGAGTGACGTCACTGCTTTGTGCCGTTCGCGTCACGCGCGTCAATATGCCCCGGCCGCATTGAGTGCCGGCGGTGCCGGGTAAGAGATGGGCGAGTCCCTTTGACCGAAGACTCTCGCAACGACGACAGCGACGCGGCTGCGTCGTCACCGCTCCCAAGTCTAGCTGGAGGGAAAGTGGAATTCATAAGAGAGTTGGCGAGAGATGGCAAAAAAAAAAAAAAAAGACGAAAAGGTTGCTGTTACATCATCAGCACCATACAGCATTGTGAAAAAAAAACATGGACATACTGAGGAAGGCCGCATTGAGCCCGAAAGAAAATGTCGCGTTCTAATTTGGTAATGTACCCCTACTCTTGAAGATTTACTGTTCAAAACCAGTCCATCTACGTCAACAATCCCAAAAACGTTGGCGGAGAGTGCTACGAAGTTTCTTATTGGACGCGGGATTTCCTCGCTTGCATAAATTATCTTGGCTTCTGGTTAAGGAATGCAAACTTTCGGGGCATATCTTACTTCTGTCTTGATTTGTGAACCGAGGACGTTGGTGGTGAAAGGGGCAGAGTTAAACGTTCTGAGTTTGCATACAGTGGGCTACGAGGCATGCCACCAGTGGATGGCTACGGATTTATATTCACTGCCACTCGAGTTCTTTTTAACGTGCACTTAAAACAAAGTACATGACCGTTTTCTTTGCGATCCATCCCGACCGTCGGGAACAGGCCACTGCAGCTTCGAATAGAATTATAGCAATATTGCGCTCAGCAGCATAACACGTGCAATAATCTTGACTCGGGACGAAACATTTAATTTTTTTTTTCCCTTCTTTTCTTTCACTTCAAGCTGCTACGTGTCCCGTTGCGTCATCTGCTATAACTTCGTGGGCTTCATTCGGAAGCAGACGACGGGTCCGCGGGTGATGTGCGAAGGGATGCGAGGCTCGCGCACGTTCACTCGAACACTGCACGGAATTAGTGGACACCGAGTGTTGTTCAGGTGGCGGCAATCGATTGGAAAGTAAAGCCTTCTCACTCTCGTCTTGCCCTCCTCCGTCGCACCTTGATTCGAAACGGACGGTCCTGCAAAACGCCGCTTTAAATCGCACCCATCCAGTGCCCTTCTTCTCCGTCGTACTCTCCGATATAGAGCGAGAGCGGTCAACAATGCGTTCTGTCCCTTTTACGCGCCCACTTCGATCTTGTCTCGCCCGCCGGACTTACGTCGGTGGCGGCGCGCGGCGATCTTTTACACCTTGACCTTTCGCGCTTTGACGTGCGCTATTAAATACCGGGGCTTCTTAGCAACTGAGCGTGAAATGGCACTGGCTCTCGAAATTAGCGTCGTCAGAAAGAACACGAGCGGGCTGTCGGATCGCATTGTGCTGCCCCTTGCGCGTGCTTTTAACGGAGAGCCAATTATATGCGAGGAAGTTTGGATGACGTATGCTTCTATCTGTGCTGACGCTTCTCCGCGGATATTTTTCGATATAGGAGTGCTTGCAGAAGGCGGAGGAAAATAGTGCAATGAAAGACCATTCGGCAGCACTCCATCTTGTATACCTTGAATGCAACTGCGAGTTTTCTACTCAAACGAATGTCTAAAGCTGGAACGAGACGCAATGCGCGATGTGCCATTATGTTATAGAATCTAGAAGTAAATGCACCAAGTTTGTACTTCTTCTTTCTGAGGTTTTACGTGCTAAAACCAGTTCTGATTATGAGGCACGCCGTAGTGGAGGGCTCCGAATTTATTTTGACCACCCGGGGTTCTTTAACGTGCACTACAACGCAAGCACACGGGTGTTTTTGCATTTCGCCTCCATCGAAATGCGGCCGCCGCGACCGGGATTCGATCCCGCGACCTCGTGCTCAGCAGCGCAACGCCTTAGCTGAATGAGGCACCCCGGCGGGTACCAAGTTTGTAAACTTCGCAGTTTCCAGCTATTATAGGTTGGGAAGCGGGTATAAAAGGACAATCTGCATGGGGTAAGAAGCACGCACAAGGACTTAGCGAAGTTGCAACAAGAAGTCCAGGAACGAAAGAATTTGGTGCGTAGATTTTGTTGTGAACCGTGTGCCTACATTGGATGTTTGCTGCAGGGCATCCACTGCAGACGCAGGAACGGAGAACTCCGGACACTGGACAATTTCTTCGTATATATGGTTTATATGGCTGACCCCAGGCACAAGTAATGGCTGGTGTAAGGGCCGGCCCGAAGTATCTGGAGAGCGACTTCCTCCACCCGAGAACGATTGTGGAGAAGGGAGCACGCGTATCTGCACTCGACTTGCTTCACTTATTCCGGGATACCGGATTCCGCTTTATATAGGACGCGAAATTGTCGTGTCAGTATACTTCAGTTTTCCTTTAACTTAACGCAAAGCGCACGTGAGTCGAGTGGTTGCGCGCGCGTTCTATGCTGCATTTTTGGAGCTTGCGTCTCTTGACGTCGAGGCTAAGGGCAGCATCCTGTAGTAGTTCAGTCCGAGTTTACACCGTAATGACGCGGAAGCGCCCCTCCCCCTTTAACCGTCGTTGTACTTTTAGAAATTATTCGAAGCTATAGCCTAGCCCCGGGCACCAACAGCCATAACCGTTGGACAAATAAAGTTTATTCCTATCCTATCCTATTCTTTCTCAAGGAACCGCTCGGTCTGGCTTTCACCCCTCTTGTTCCAACAAGAAAACTCTCTACAGAAGTTCCATCTTTTCATTGATTCTCAATCTCGACTCAAGACAGCCCGCCAAGGTGGCGGGCTGTAATGGTTGCACAACTCGAAATGGCGCACATTTAGCGCAATACTTTGAAGGTGTTGCTTCTGAAAATAATTTCATTCGCTAGATTTGACCTCAGGCGGACAATTCTTACTTTAAAAAAGTGCACCAAAGAAGAGAATAAATTAAGCAGTATTGATATATATTACTATTCACAAATGGCAAAAAAGCTTCCCTACACCATGAAAAGGAAGCTTGGTAATGCTAAAAAATCCGGGTGGCGACGCTCCCATGAAATTCCCCGCACTGGCTCGTCAAGACGTTATCGGTTCAGATAGTCTTTGCATGATCATATATTGTAAACAGATGTTCATGCAATGGCTACACTGCAGTTCTGGTTGAACCAAAGGCTCAGCATAGCAAGTTATGAGAATATAATTAGATGAAAAGTGTCAATGAGAAAATTGTAGAGCAACATGAAAAACTCCCGATACTAGCTTCCTGTTGCTCAATACGTGCTACATAAAAGTGTTTTTCCGAGCGTGAAAGGAGTCCGCGAATACGCAAATAATTGCCGCGCGACTGGCCGCTCGGGGCACAAACGACAAGGTGCCTTTGTCGTTACGCACCAATCGATAAACGTTTAGACTCAACAGCTGACACATCTTGCCCCCCACCTCATCCTAAGATTTCTCCAGGAGCAGCGTGACGCATGTGCATAACGAAGAGTGCGCGTTAGTGCATGTGTAAGCAGCTCACCAACAATCATATTCGCACCCCTCCCCCTCTCGGACCCCATGCCAACCCCTCACCTCGCACCAGACCAGTCTCTTCTAGAGTGCCGCCCTTTCGTCAAATTGCTTGTGTACTATGTCTTTTTTTTTTCGGCAGCGGCTGGCAAGCAGTGAGATAACTACAGTCCCGAAAGAAGGCGTATCGAGGGAAAACGTATGATTTGCAGAAAAATGCCCTTCAGGCCTGCCTTTTCAGAAATAGCTGTTTGCGGTTTCGCGCTGTATATAGTGTTGAAAGAGAAAACACGCATCCGGTCCTGTCCGCCAGCAGCCCTGAGGACCTTGCCCGCCGCCTGGTGACGCAACCGCCGTTGGAATTAGCGAACGGATCGGTTAACAAGGCGCACCTTGGAAAGGTCGAACTCGCGCTTTCTGTGCATGCGCGAGACGGCTTCAAATCGCACGTTCTGTATGTCCCGGAGATACGATAACACCGCTGTGCTTCACAATCTATTTCGTTATCATTAAACCCGTCAACCCTAAACGTGTTTTCCGCAAAAAGAAATATGTAAAATTTTTCTGCCCGATATACCGATACCCAAAATATGTATTACATATATTCAAAGTGTTTCACGTGCTCTTGCCCGCAACGTTGAAAAAAAAAATAAAGTTGACATGTTCTGAAGAGAGCCAGGCTTTTAGATATTCTAAACAACCCCATATATTGCACAGAAAGTGAATTGCCAGGTAAAGTGCGTAAGTGATAAGCATAACGACCTGGAATCATTTGATAAGTGTGACTCTTACTGCCGAGCAAGGAAGAGAGAACAGTTTTAGCGGTGCTGCAGGATGGTAGCGGAAGGATGGTTATAAGACCAAAGAAAAACAAAAACAACTAAAAATAGCAACGCACACGCACGCACAGAGAGAGAGAGAGAGAGAGAGAGAGACCTACGTCAACCTTACTCGAGAGCCCTGCAAGTCAGAACTTTCTCCCGTCGCGAAACAACTTAACTGTATCGCATGTGGTTGGGCTTCGCATTTGCCAACGCCTATTCGTTCCTAATAGGGATGGCCAACAGTGCGGCGTGCAGCTTGTGCGGGTGCGATGAGACTCTAGAGCACCTTCAATGTGACACTGCCCATCCTTTGACACTCAACGACGTACTCTGCAAGCTAAACTCAACCTGTTAGATAACAGAGCGCTCTCGGAAGAAAAGATCATTGGGCCATGGCCTATGCATTCTTGCATGCAAAAGGACACAAAAGCCCTTCTGCCCTTCGTGATGGATACTGGATTGTACGAACACTTGTGACAGCGAGAATTCCTCTCGCTGTCACAATGCGAATGACTGAGTATATTATTTTTATTTTCTCTCTTTATCTATTCGTCCCCCGTTCCCTTTCCCCCTCCCCAAGTGTAGGGTAGCCAACCGGGCACGTCCTTGGTTAACCTCCTTACCTTTCCCTCTTTGTTTCTCTCTATCTCTCTCTAGCTTCTGCATAATCTCACGACGCCACAAGATTATTTCTTCTTGAAGAATGATGACGTGCGGCTGTATATAGTAGGGATGAAAAAGTTAATCCTTCGTAAGTACTCGTACATACATTCGAATTAGTTATACAGGTAACTTCGTTGTACAGGTCAAGTGCCGCACAGCTCACAATAGAAGCGGGACAGAATTATTCCTTCGTTATACAGGTCATTTCGTTGTAGAGGCGTTTCGCTGTAGGATGCGAACGTATACTGTAGTCGGCGACTAGTCGCGTGCTTCTACACCTCGTGCAACGCCGTGTAGTCCCACACAGTTGCACCTTTTATACTTGGTCCTCTTTATCAAGCTTATGGCACACTTCTTGTTTTATATTCCGCTACAAAGGCTCCTAAGTGTTTAATTCGTTTCCGTTTAAAAAAAAAAACATTTAGTCGTATGCATGAGCAGAAAAAAGATCGTTTTTCGGGCATGTTCTTATTCGCGGCCGCGAAGCACCCCCATGTACTATATTCGGCTTCGTGTTATAGGCGGCTATTTACGGTATACTGCGAAGAATATGCCCTTTTAAAGAGCCCCCCTCTCTAAATGGTGCACAAGTGTCTCAAAGAGACATCATTTCGTTGCAGTCTGCCGTATCGCGTGCGTTTTTGTTGACAGTAACGCGCAGTCATAGCAAGAGACGGAAGAGAGGAGTTGGTAGAGGGAATGAGTTAGGCGAAATAATAAAAACGTATGTGGATAAACTTCCCCACTTCCATCATGTCATTCCAGCCACAATTACTGGCGCGTAGTCACGAAATCTAAAGAATGCGAGGAAGCTGCTCTTGGGCACGCTATATAGTAGCCACATATACAACTGACGCCGTCTTTCCATTCGTGTCTAGTTTTCAGAAAACGACTCGAGATAAATGGGCTCTTCTCCCCCCCCCCCCCCCCTCCGCTGTTGGATGCTAGGACTGTTTCGTCGATCCGCCCTCTGAATACAACGTCTCGTCTGTTCTACATTAGTATCAGTATGTCTTCATGTACTTCTGCTACACACGGGGTATGCCGTTTATTTCTGTTTGAGAGCGCAGCTCTCAGGCGCCCGTTCCTGCGTTGAGCCTCAGCGTCGGCGTCCCTCGGCGTAACCGAGCGAACGAGCACATCACCATCATCATCAGCCTATTTTTATCTCCACTGCAGAACGAAGGCCTCTCCCTGCGATCTCCAATTTCCCCTACCTTGCGCTAGCAAATTCCAATTTCCACCTGCACATTTCCTCATTTCATCAACGAGCACAGCGAATGATGAAAGAGCGAACGCGGAGCGCAGTGGGGAATGAAAGGCGGCGATAGCAAAGACAGCGCGAGGAGGAAATCAGAGGAGGAGGGTATGGCGAAAGCGTGAGAAGAAAAGCGTAGTGCCGCGCAAGACGTGTTCTGCGGTGACGATCGCTACGAGATGGCGCCGGAGTAGCGCGCGTCTTCTGTTCACCGATGATGTCATCGATAAGGCGTGCGGCGAGCGCGTCCACCGATACCATATGTGGAAACAAAGCGCTGCATGAGCGGAGGTCTGTCTGCGGCGGCTGCTTTGAATCGCGCCCGCGCATCACCCACGCGCTGCCTCTCGCGATCTCCCGATCAGCGAAGCAGTCGCGCCACACTTCGCTCCGTTTGCAACGTGCCGCACGAGAGAGGTTGTCCACGCCAGCCAATATATCGCGAAATCAAAACACGTATAGAGCTGCTCTCAAATTTCGCATTAGGGAGTATCGTAATCGTCGGTGAAATTTTTTATATGTGCGCACAACGAGAAACCTATAGGCACAACGAAAAACTAGAAACGTGTTTGCTTCTATCTGCATAGCTTTCTTTTTTTATATATGTAAGCCTTTTTTCAATGTCACTGTACGTATTTGATCCCCACCTGCATGTACTTGGCTTGGTCTTGGCCCATAGCCTCCTCAGTACTTACTCTGAACCCCCCCGCCTTCTTCTCCCTTGAAACTATGGCTCGCACGAGCACCTGCACTTCGCCTGGAGTGATTTGCAGCTCTTTACAAACGACGCAGCTGCCAGCGGTATTGAAGGAGCCCGTTTTAGAACGCACGTCGTATACGTATTTCAGGCAAAGTAATATATTATGCATAGTTTATACACTGGGCGTTTCCCTCGTTTTTTTCGACCGGTTTCAACTACTATACTGCGCTTCGACCGAACGAATTGTGGTATAGGCGCTCCACAACGATTACGTGTTAGCCAGTGAACGCCGTGTATACGTGAATGAGATATGGCGTAATCGTTCTTTCTCTCTCTCTCTCTCTTATTTCTTTAACCATGGCCCCCTCATAGACAGCTTCCCTGAAACCTCCCGTGCCTGTCTATATTTGACGCAAGCTGTGGTCAGGGAGGGATCAGACGCACTTTAAAACGGGCTTATTGCCACGGTGACTGCTTTATAAGTTGCGAAAAATGGGTCATTTTGAGAAAGCACGATACTTCTTTTTTTTTTGTACGACTTACTCTTTTTTTTTTTTTTGCTGGTAAATTCTAGAGTAGTTTCTGAGCATAAAAAATGATAATATGATTATGTATGGCTAACCGAAAAGGAGTGGTCGTCATCACCCATGATGCCAATGTCTCCTACACACACAAATATTTTTGTAACTCAAAGTAGAAAGAAAAAAAATATATATCCCTCCTGGAAGCTACATATGTATAGTCTCCATTTAATTTGCGCGCAAATGATACCTGTACGCATAGACTGCTATTTTTTTCTTATAGCAACGGACGGGCGTCACGGTAACACCAGTCTCTAACAGGGCAACCGGTGCACAGCCTTACAAGTGCTGTGCAAAACAGGAACAAAAGGAACAAAAGGTGCGCATATAAGCAGGTGACCGTGTCTTCAGAAAGGCGCCAGACATAAATGACGAAAATAGAATTCCAACAGATTTCAAGCGTCGAGAACGAACTTATGGATAGCCTTTCTCAACTTCCTATGTTATGATATCTTTCATTTCTAGGTTGTGCGATAACCCCTCCATTACCACCCTCCAATGCGCTCCTTAGTTATACGTCTATAATATTCGCAGCATTTGCCAAGCTGGGGCTTGCCGTGAGCCACTGTCGCGAGGGCCATTCAAAACCATCGTGCATTATTCAGATCTAGCTTCTTTCTTGAAGTTAGGTTTCGCGTTAACGAATCACGCTTAGCTCAAGTGACTCTTAGAAATCGAGTTGAATTGTTCCTTGCAATATAGGCTGCTCGATCAGAAATACAGTTACTGTCGTCTCAATATAACTACAAGCACGCTTACTTATTGTTCTGAACTAATCAGCTTTCGCGAACTTGTGTAGATGTCGTTCTCCAAATTCGGACCCCGCAAGCAGTCAAGGCAGCCGATGCCTTTAAGTCAAAACTGCTGCGTTCTGCTTTGACTCTCGAATACTACGGTGCGCCAGCTCTCAAGAAGCTCTATGAAAAAAAAAAAAAAAAAAAAAAAAAAACAGCCATGTAGTGGCTTTAGGACCTGGTAATCTCGTGTTTTGCTCCAGCTCTTCAACAACACGCTGAACTCTTTTTTTTTTTTTTCCCCATCATTTTTGGAGGGAAAGTGCCCATGGGGGTTGTTGAGATGCGCATTCGTCTAACTACAGCTGATTCACCCTCTGCAGCAACGGTTCGGTTGCAAACATTCCGAGTCCTGTTTTTAGGTATGCAGGATCGAGGACTGCACGCGATCTGAGGGCTGCATAACGCACTCATCGGTGAGTATACTGTCAGCGCACGCGATGCAAGCAGCGTGCATGCGTACCATAAAAGAGGCACAAAGCGAACCGAAACCCCGCGTTGTGCCGCAAGTCCTTCTTCCACCGAGGACGCATCTGCATGCAGTTCTATTAGCAGACGATCAAGTTTCGAGACTCCTATACCCAAAGAGCGCATCTGGCGCAATTACTCTCGACGTGACGGGAGAGTGGGTATATATGGACAGGAGGGAACCCAAGGAAGAAATGTGCCGGAGTGATAGGGCGATCCATCGCTTTCCTCCGAAGGGCGCCCAGATTCGTTGGGGCCCGGTGTGACGTCATTGATGACGCCAAACGAGACGTCAGGACACGATCGACCACCTCGTATACATTGCGGCGCGCTGTCTTTACTTACAGGCAGGCGCGTGCCACCATGCGATGGTGTGGCCATCTCTCGCCGGCAGGGAGAACTGCTTATGGAAAAAAAAGTCCACCAAAGGAAGAGGCTGCTCCCGCGATCTCACGAAAGTGCGTTGTCCTCTCCGTCTGGGTCCGCTGTATTGTTAAGAAAGAAAGAAAAAAACACGGACTTGCTTCCTCACCCATCTTTCCATTTATTGCACCGTGACCTTAATACGTTTCGCGCTTGGTCCAGCTGAAGCTCTCAACTATTCGAGTAATGTCGCAGAAATAACAGCAATGCATCAATAGGTGCTATATGGTGGTGGAGGGAGAGAAATTTAAATACAGCGCGCGATCGAGCGTCTTGATAAATCTTTCGAAACGCGGCGAAAGCAGGTAGGACTCAATATAATATAACACGCTCGCTTCGCTCGTAGCTAATGGTCAATGACCTGCTGGGGAAGCAAATAAAAAACAATACGCACCAAATGAGAGCGAACTGTTTGCGACGTATGCACTTACCTTATAATAACTAAACATGTATGCGCATATATAGGTGAACTTAGAGGAGGCTATACCGAACTGGAAGATCAGCAGAAAGAAAGCGCAGATATGTATGACGCACCACCAAAATCAAATATTTAAATAGAACGTGCAAACATTTTATATTACAGCGTAAAAAAAACGGTTACAGCGAAAAGAAACGGCGAAACACTTGCACCAATCGACTCTACAAAGAGAAACGTACGCCTAGCACACGCACAAATAGACAAAGATAAAGTTGTGAGAAATATTGTTTGTTTACAAGAGCGCCGAGGCGTATAATAAATATACTCGGTAATGCGCCAGAAGTGCAAGCAAATGCGCGCGATGTACACAAATTACCGGGCCTGGAACTGTCCAGAGTACCGTTAAGGTTGTATTTGCTCCGCTGCGTTTCGAACGGTGCGACCAGATAAGGCAGCGTAGCAAACATCAGTAAATAGCACGGTAGGACCGGGATCCCAAGATCAAAAAGCGTACAAATACACACGCACAAAAAAAGAAGAAGAAGAATGCTTCACGGGGCATAACCAACAGATCTAGGGACCTCAAGAGATATACGGGAAATTGGGACGAGGTGGAATTGGGGAGATAAATGGGTTCCTGGGGAAAACGTGAGGAAGGAGGGAAGGGGGAGGGGGGGGGCGCTTCAACCCACAACAAGGTTGTGCATGGAGTCATCGGCAAGGGAGTATTGGTTCTCGTGGGAGTTTGGGGGGCTAGTGTAGGGTTAGCGTGTATTAGAGGAGGTGGGAAAAAAAAAAGAAGGAACCCGAGCAATTGACGCGAAGTAATTCTTCCGGGGCGGGAAAAGCAGAAATAACTGTTATCTAGAAGAAGGTACCATTTCCACGCCTGGGAAGAAGCGAAAACGAGAACACCGCGTGACAAATCGGCGAGCGCCAGGCGCCGAACCCCAAGCAGCGGCCCAAGAACGAAAATATCCCCGGATGAAACTGGGCAGGTTATAGTAGGAAAGGCGATAAAGAAGGGAGTATAGGTTTTGCCCCGCTGGCATTCCGTTTGTATACGGAGAGAGAGAGCAAACGAGAGAGGGAACGAACAGAAAGAAAGAAAGGCGAACGGCGGAGTGAGAAGCGGATGATAGAGATGTTCGTGACGTGGGAGGCCCTATAAGGTAAGAAGACAAAAACGCAAGAGGAACTGCTTGCGTATAGACTGTCGTCTGCACGTGAGAATGGCGAGATGGGGAAGGGTTGCAGACGACCGACCCGGCCAGACGGTGTGTGCAAGAAAAGCTCGGTTTGTTGAATTTGGAGCGTCGGACGGAGTGTTGAAACGAGTGCTGCAACAGCAGACGCCCATTGAAGCGATAAAAAAAAAAGGACAGAAAATAAAAATAAAGCAGACATTATTATGAAAGGAGTGGAAGGTGCGCGGCGGGCCGGTGCACAGGCTATATAGGGAGGGCATAGGGAAAGAAATAGGGAAGTTTGGGATGCACGGGGAACCAACCTCCCCGCCGAAGCAGACGGTCGCGCCGGAGACCTTTGACATTTCGGTTCTCGGGGGCCCTCCGCGCCGGGGAGAGGAAACACCGTGGCGCACGGGAAGATTTCGAAGCGCGGAACGCAGAGGGCTCGCAGCTGTAGGAGGAAATAGGAGGTCGCTACCGCCACGCTCTCGCAGACAGTTTTCCGCCGGGATCTTGGGAGCCAGAAATTGGGGACGGAGGAAGAACAAGACGAGATAGACAAGAAACGGAGAGAGATGGCCACGAGGAAGCGTGCATTTAATGGCGGCGATGCAAGAAACTGCCCTCCGGCGCGGCTTTATAGTAATTACGGAGGGTGAGGCGGGGCATATAGCCCCTCTTTCTTCGCTGTTTTTGGGAGCCTTTTTTAGGGACGGCGCACGCATGCATTGCCGTGCCCGCCACCGCCGTCGGCTTCCGGACTTCTTTTATTTCTTTTTTTTTTTCCTGGCCGCTTTCCACGCGAGGGCGTTCCCAACGTGTCCGCCCCTGGTAGGCCAATTTCCTGGCGGACTCGCTCGGAAAAGACACGCAAGATGCTCTTTCATTCCTGACTTACCTTTCAAATTTTCTTCTTCCCTTTTTTTTCTTCTTCTTCGTCTAGAGTGTGCGTATTAAGCACCCGTGCATATGCGATGGAAGTTGAGCAATTGTGATGGATATTCCTAAACCACGTCCCGCTAAATACGTGCACTGCTGTCGAAATGATAAGCCGATGTAGTATATGCTAATCGGAGGTCATTTTCACGATGAAGTTCGCACGTAAGAATGGCTAGATACCCATTCCAGCCAAAGCGCCGGACAAATAAATGTTCGCCCGGCGTCCTAACTGGTTAACGCGATCTCGTGTTTATCGCTCGCTTATCGCGATTATTTATCGCAGATGGCTTGGTTATCGCGATTTGGTTTCGCTTGGTACCCGCGATTGCCCACAGCAATTGACTGTAGTTATGATGATCCGGCATTACAGGCGCAATTGGCTATAGCTATTATGACATCGTATCGCGTGACTTCCTCGAACTGCCAACCCTGCAGCTGCCGCCCAATAGGCGTGGCTGGCTGTGTCGTGGCTGGACAGCGAGATAACAATGGCTGCTCCTGTGGCCTGTGTCACCGACTTATATAACATAGCATTAACATTGCGCAACACCATAGACGTCAGCTAACCTAGGTAAAATTCAAGATGCCGTTCGTGCGTAAGAGCGGGTATGCGTTAGATCGGCACTCATGCGACTGTTTTATCGCATCTTACGTAGTCTACGCGACACCTACGCGGTGTTAACGTGACCTACAAGCGTAGAGGCTCCGGCCGCTCCGAAACCGCCGCCGTGGGCAAGCACCTTCCAAAACTGGACAACGGCAAGCTGAACGACAGCTATAGCCGCACCGAATGGCGCTATACCGACCCAGAGTGCCCTTGGAGACGCGATGGCTAATGCTTATCGGTGACGCCAGACAGCAATAACCGTACCCAATCACTATTGGCCAATCTCGGCAGTGTGCGATGCCGACTGACGTACTGCATATAGTACAGTTAAGGATGGATTAGTTAATGTCGTACTGCCAAAACGCTGGCAACAATTACCAGCCAGTCACGGTTGCCTGGAATGCAAAAACACCGTAACCAGCCAATCACACATACGCAGTAGCAGCTCAAGACGGCCACTTGCGATAAAGGCTCATTCACACTAGGCCGACATCACACCGATTTTGGTCTGCCGACTGTTGGCCACAGCATTTTCCTTCCTTTAAACCGTTGGCCACAGCGTTTTCCGTCCTGTAAACTGCTGTCGCCAACAGTCGGCAGACCAAAATCGGTGTGATGTCGGCCTAGTGTGAATGAGCCTTAACCAGACTAGGAGCGACGCAAACAACAAACCTTTCTAACGGGAAAAATAGGACATATACAAATAAATATGAAGACCCGATAATGGTAAACGATCAGCTGGCGTCGTTTGCGAAACTTCTACAGCGCTGAACGTTTTTAGTGAGCCAGGATATGAGTCGACAATCAGAGCACAAAAACCGACTGCCACTGCCCCTCCGCCCTCCCTCCTTTTAATGAAAATAAAGAAAAGAAGGCGCTGGCAACGTTAGGGATCGAAAACAGCAATACACTACGGAAGCACAGTAATGGCTACGTCTCGGATGACGGAGATGAATGACACTTAATGAGCCTGTTTCGTCGGTGTACCGTCATGTCAGCTACGCGGACAGCGCGCGTAGCGCAGTGCTGGCCCTGTAGAGTTATAGCTTATAATCGAAGCTAAAAACGGCAATCGCTTTGCGATGCCACCTGAATTTGTCGTCGCAGAGAGAGAACATATGAAGCTATGATCTAAACGAAGCTAAAGCTAATGGATTACTGTTAATGTGGGAAGGTAATCCGCCGATATAGATTTTGCCAGCAACGCGCAGGTTAGCTTCGCGTTCGTGATTCATAAGAGATTTCGACCAGGTTTCACAATTATGTCTGCCACTGTCTCCTTTCCTCAACACTTATGTTTGCGCTACTTAAACAATTGGAGATGTTTTTTTTTTCTTTTTTTTTCTCCCGGTAATTTAATTTCCCCCATTCAAGTGGTAAATTGTCAGTGCATTCCTCTATCGTCCAAGGTATGCACGCTAGCTATCCCGATTTCATCAAGCAGTAATTGTGCGACCATTACTCTTCTCTAACTCCGTTCGCCAATTTAGCCCCGACGAATTGCTCCAAGCAACTCTGTGTTTCGGAATGAAAATTGCGTTCTCAGTTCGTTGTTAAGAGGTAACCTATAATCACTACACGCCCTCCCTCCCTGCTCGCCGCCTGTAAATGTCACTTCACCTTTGACAGCGACGCTGGGCAAGAAAGCCACAGAGAGCGCGCGCAGGGCAAGACACGAGAACGGGGAGAAGAGGAAGGCCGTAACGACGAGTATAGAGAATTGTAGAGGTGGATAATGATAACCACGACTCGCACGCCTTTCAATGCGTCTTCCGCGATCCTTTATTTTCTTTTCTAACGGCTGACCAAGCGTGTTCCTTGGCGTCCTTTTTCTTTCCATTTGGATTTCCCTCGCTTTTATTATAATCTTTATTTATTATGATTATTTTGCATTTACCACCCGCCCTTCCTAGAATCTTCAAACAAAAGCTGCGAGGAACGAGTTCGCTCCTGCCCTTTGAAAGCGGACAGCGCATGCATTTACGCGAGACCTGCGCTCGTACGGCGTGATCCATTCGAGCACGCATACCCGCCTCCAAACTTAGCACGCGCACGCAAGCGCATACAACAATGATTCGATCGTGTCGGCGCTACGACGTTACGCCGAAATAGTAGGAAGTGCACAGCGTGACAAGCAGGTTTGGTGCGATTCAACATGGTTCGCGGTATTGTAAAGTGTAAGAAATAAAGGCCCGGGCCGAATTCACAAAGCTGTTCGTTCGCAAGGGCTCTTTGTCGGTCGCCTCCGCTAATAAAATGCCCATTGTCATTAGAACAATTCTAGCTCGAGTAATTACTTTCTGAACACGGGCCCTTACGTCGTATTACCACGTTAAAAAAAAAAAAAAAAAAAAACGGCCACACTCACTATAGTGCCCGTATGCCTCGCACAAGGACTTGAAACCAATTTCTAGCCTCCTGCGCTCAGGGTTGTTTCATGTCAGTGGAATTCTTTTAAAGTTGTACACTGGTCGGCTGACTGACGTTAACGTTCGAAAGCATAATCTGGGGCGCGATCTTGTACGCGTTCCAAAATGGAACGGAGGCGTTACGTTCCATCGAGCCGCACACGATTGGTCAATTAGATCGTCACGGTTCAAATTGACCAATCGTGTGCGGCTCGATGGAACGGAACGCCTCCGTTCCATTTTGGAACGCGTACAAGATCGCGCCCCTGGGTTACGAAGCATGCCAGAGAAAGGAGAGCTGCGGATTCGGTCAAGTCGCTTTTGACCACTTTAACGAGTACCCCAATCAGCGAGGTAGTCGGAATGTTTTTGTTTTTTTTCCGGGGTGAGGAGGGGGAGGGTGTTGCGCCCACTTGACCGGGGAGGGTGAAAGGACGCGGGGAACGGGGACGAGCCTGGTGTGCCGCCCCCTGACTACGAGGACAATTAAACGCAGGACACTTAAAAAAAAGTGCCGAAGAACGACTGGAACTGGACGTATAGCCTCTCTTTCTTCTTAGCGTTCACTGTACGGAACGTATTCGGTGTGCTGTAGCACAAGCCGCAACGACTGCTCATCAACGCCGCCAGTGAATCCACTTACCACCCCCGTCTCCCCCTCCGTTATCCCCCACCTTTCCTCCTTCCTTCTGCAGCGTTCTGCAGCGCTTCCGAACGTATCCCTCAGCACAAACGCAGTATGCTAAACGCCTCCCCCCCCCCTTTTTTTTTTTATCCCACCCTCGTTATTTTCATTGATTCCCCTTCTTCCACCACTCGAAAGCATAGCGTGCTGTACGTAGGCGGAGGACGCGCGCCGCGTGCAATTTGCCGGCCGCTTTCTGGAGCTCTCGCGCGAGCCCCGTATAGTAATTAATTTCCGAGAACTGCCGCCTAATTAGCTGCGGCGCGCCGTCAAAGACCCGCCACGCAACCACCTTGGCCGCGCGCAATATTGCGAAGCGCTTCGTACAGGCGCCGGCTCCCATCAAGTCGCGCGGTTTTATACTATATCCTGCTAGTCTTCAATATAGCGTTGCTACGCGCCGTGTTCGCGGCGGGAAATACTGACAGCGCGAGGAACAACTTGCGACAAAGCTGTGGATATGCGGGAATGGAATAAGGATGCCGCGTCCTGTCACTATACACTGTGCGACGGGAGAAGCTGTGCAGGGTGTTACTTTCTTTCTTTATTCCATTTTCTTTTTTCTGCGTCAAGTTAAAAAAAAAAAAAAAAAAAAAAAAGCTGCCTGAGGCAGATAGCACAATTCTAACCCTTGATCTAAATTACTCGAAGAGGCGGCCCATTACTTCTAAGAGAAATCAAACTTCTTCATTGAATAATTAACGCAATTACGCTAATTTATCAATTACTGTTGCGGCACATTTTTTATCTGCGAATTGTAGCTAGCGTATAGACTTGGGACGAATTCTCGGGACAATGCGCCAGTTTCGATATATGAATTTTCAAACTGTCGCACGAAATGCATTGACGTTCCAGTTGCTTTTGTGTTTCAACGCCATGAAGCAGCAGTGCATTTTCACTGCAAGCTTGACGGCGCGTATGTCGAAACAGGTGCCATGCTCAGAATTCGTGCTTAGTCGATATGCCTTGCATACTCACTGGCTACAATTCGTAGATCGAAATATTGGTCGTAAAGTAATTAATTACGAAGTTAATTAGCATAATTGTGTTGTTTTTGAATTAAGCATTTTGATTTCTCGTAGAAATGGCCGCCTCATCGAGTAATTTAAATCAAAGGCTAGAATTGTGCTATCTGCCACAGGCAATTTTTTAAAAAATTTGGTGCATCTAAAAAGAAAAAAGAAAAGGTGACATACACATAAAAGTAGCTCAATGCTAGCGCCAACGTCGCAAGCTGTACTACTGTTGTTGCGTCGGCTGCGTCCTTTCTTCGAGGTCATTTTATGAATGGGATGCATCCTTCGAAAGAAAATGCTGGCTCTCCCGTAATCGATAGAGTAGATGTAAGCATGAAATGGCTACCATGCAGCAAAGCAGATTGGTGGTGCAACGCAGGCCTGAACGCTTACTGAGCCGAAATGAACACGTTTTGAACTGAACCTCGTTGCAAGTCTCGTCTCTGGCAAACAACCATCCGTAGCGCGCCGGACGCTGCCGGCCTGGTGACGCAGCGTTGCGCCATCTCTCGAAGGAGGCAGCGCAAAACCCGCGCCGCGGAACTCACGGACCGCTGGCGTTGAAAAGAGCACAGACAACCCTGTCTCAGCGCCAGAAGATGACATATCAAGTGTACGGTGCACTGTGATCTGCCTTTTTTAACGTCGCTATTGGAAATAGCAAATTTAACTTCAGCGTACTAGAAGTTAGAGCTTGAGTGATATTGTGAACAAACGTTAGGACGAAATCGGAAGCAATATTTTTTTTTTTTGTAAGTTTTGCGCAGTAACTAGCGTATGTAATGCGGTCCTGTACAAGGGGTTGGGGGCCAGAGACCGCATTTTATTAACTTTTGACTGGTTGCCCGGATGATCTCGTTTTGCTCTCGCAACGATGCCCGGGTGTTCTCGTTCCGTTCTCGCCCCATTCTCGTCTTGAGTGCCCGCATGATGGCTCTGGATTTTGGCTCAAGGTCTATTGAAGGTCGCCGACAACGGAAGCTAAAATCATGCCATGCTTAAAACACCCTGTATATGTAGGTACACGCATACGAGCGCATGGCCGCGATAATTTAACGATTCCATTCCTTTTCGCGCTTTGTCAGTGGTCAGAGCGGCGCTCCGCCAGCGCTATCAACGGGATCAGCCGGTCGTGCACGGTGGATGATAAGAGCGGCACGCGATCGACAGGAAATTCGCGCAGCTGCGTTGCGAGATAAGCGAGCGTTAAGAGCGATATATTCAGGGGTGCGATCTTGTACGCGTTCCAAAATGGAACGGAGGCGGTCCGTTCCATCGAGCCGCACACGATTGGTCAATTTGAACAGTGAGCCGCACACGATTGGTCAATTTGAACCGCGACGATCAAATCGACCAATCGTGTGCGGCTCGATGGAACGGACCGCCTCCGTTCCATTTTGGAACGCGTACAAGATCGCACCCCAGGTGTCATGGTTGCCGTTGCTCCCAATAAGTTTAGATTCTGTCACACATACGGCACCTTCGAACTTGAAGCAGCGCTAGCATGACGAAAAACCGCAGCTTCGTTCGATTACGCATCTGCAATAAGCTGTGAATATAACGCCCTTGTCGTCGTCACGGCCGTAACAAGGGGGAAGGTTATGCGGTTTCGGCACCTCTGCTGATCGTGGTCTCCGAGGCCATGAAAGGCGTCGTCGGCAGGAGGGGGAGGGACTGCGGGTGTATGTCATTGCATCTTTTGCTGAGACATTTTTTTTTTTTCTGTACTGGTAACCAGAACTTAAAAAAAAAAAGATTTCAATTTTCTTCTTAAATCGAGTTCTGTGTTACCGATATTTCACCTTCGGAGGCAATTCCATATTCTAGTACACTGTACCATGGCTGCGAAAACGTTCAACACGGACCAGAGAAATGCCTCTTTGCCGGGAAAATAATCGCTCCGAATGCGGCCTCAGCTCAGCTTTGCTGGGATTTGGGCGGCGAAATATTGCACAATTGTCTACCAAATTCTATTTTTTGTAGCTCGTAACCGGTGGTTAATTGAGAACCCGCTGGAACGCACGGTGCCCATTTAAATACATGTTAAACGCAGCAATGCTTTTATACTATGGCAATTATACGATGGACACTCGAGGCGGACTGTAGTTGTCGTGAGGCCCCGAATGAAGTCCAAGTGCGATCAGATTCTAGCGTGCGACGGTGTGCCGAGGATGGTGGCTTGTTGCGCGGCCGATGTTTGAGGTATCCTAATAACGCGCGCGTAAGTCGACGAGCGGGAGGGGGGGGGGGGGTGCAGGCGAGCGTGCGTCTCCTCCTCTAGCCCGACCGTGCGCTGCCAGCGCCCTATCTTGGGGACGTATTCTGAAACGGTCCACTTTCGGCGATATTTCGCCTTCAGGCGCGCGCTGATTGAGCAAAATTTAATGACGTCGTGCTCAACCAACCAATCAGCTCATCCAATTTTGCTCAACCAGCCTATCAGCGCGCGCTGAAGGCGAAATTGTCTCGCCGAAGTGGAACGTTTCAGGATACGTCCCCTGGAGGTAATCTCCGGCGGGGCCAATGCTTGCAGCGAGCCGAGATGGCTGCATGTGCGCCGTCTTGTCTTCGCACGCGCTGTTGCGTCCAGAATCAGCAGGGCACATTCTTTGGTTGCTTCCATCTAGGCAACCCTTTTCATCAGCGTCGCCCAGACAGCGACAGTGCCCGACACCGATGGTGACGGGCAAACAAGCACCCCAAATCGGCTGTGCGCATCCTTTGGGTGTTTCCTCCGATGCCACCCCCTTCATCAACGGCCGCCTACCTAGCGACGCGGCCCGACACCGGCATGTGACGCGATGACAAAGAAGCTCACTTAGAAGCGACCACAACCGCCACCTTTCGTGGAAGCGGGAACCAGCGCGAAGGTCACTCTCCTGACCCTGGCAAGATGACCGTCAGGGAGAGCAAGAAACCAAAAATCGACGGCTTTCGTGGAAGGAGTGTGAGCCCCCCGTTTCCAGATTGCCTCGTTCTTGCTTCGAAGGTGGGACAATTCATAGGCGGAGTTCTGTGGACAATACGACCCCTCTGACTGGCTGCATCAAGACCATCGAATGACGTGATCTTCAGAATGAGTGCTCCGACATGTAGCGAGCTGAGACAAAGTGCTCTTACATGGAGTGGGCTACCATATCTGGAGCAACTGTAATATTGTAAAATAAACCCTTTTCTCTCGCTCTTACTCCCGGACGTACTCATCGCTGTGGCTGGAAGGATCACTCGACCTAAACGCTACCCCGAGTCCCAACAGTGCCTAGTACATGGAGGTCGCGTAATCTCGCCTCTCGGAGACTCGTTGAAGGGAAATGCAGCAGAAACATTCACTCGCACATTTGCGCTCTTCATCACGCCAGCGTTGTGACAGCGAGTGTTCTCGGTGGTCGAGTGAGATCTGTTCATGCTTGCTGTGCGCACGTGACAGCACGCTTGTTAATTACGTTAGCGAATGTTTACGGCAACTTATACGACCGCTAAAACTCCCAACCTTACTTTTTTGCTGTAATTATATAATATATACTTTACTATCGCTATCAATGCTTGCGAAACTGCGTCTTTGTATGAGACAACCGCTGAACTGATTTCATTTAAATTGTTGTACTTGAGAAGTTAAATTCTAGTGACTGTAGCTAGCAGAGTCTTGATTTAGGGGCTAGAATTCGGTGTTCCAGAAAAGTAGAAACCCAAAATTTACAAATCTGTAACTCTGCACCAGAATCACATATCGCAGTTATGTAAACTGTATTCATTTGAGAATCTAAAGATAGTGTTTGAGGGTTTTGCAAAAGACCTATTCACAAATTAGCGGTATATTTTAGAGCGGTGTATAATACATCAATTTTGTCCGCTTTAGATGCATTAGGTGCAGTTTACAGAAGTGATTTTTTTATTACTGAGTTACAGAGTTGAAAACTTACAAAAATTGTTGACAATTGAAAAAAAGGCGTAAGAAAGTTGAGGGGCGAGGAGATCTGCTTCCTACAGTCACTTGATTTTAGCTTTTTCTTGCAGATGCAACAGACAAACAACTCCCCGCACGTTGCTTAGAAGTTGTCTCGCGTTCTAGGCACGGTACACCTACAACCAAATTGTTCTAGGCACTGGTGTTTTATCTGTTTTATCCCTTCGCATGCAAAGTACCCCTTCGTCACTCGTGACAGCAAGTTCTCGCCTACGTTAGCATAACCTCGTGTACTGCTGCGAAGCAGTAATTGCGCAGAAGTGGGAAGACATGAAAAACAATACTAAGGGAATAAAGAAACGAACAACCTTTTCTTCTTTATTTTTCATCAGAGACTGCACAAAACAAACAAAATAAACGAAAGTGCTCAATGCGACTTTGCAAAAGCACAAAATGGTTTTACAGCACCATAACATTTCATCAATACAGCAACACAGCAAAAACAGGATCATAACAGTAACGGGCATCCTTAACATTAGATCACAACAGTGGACACTACTGTGTTTTAAAAACGTGAAAGAAAATATCCGAAGTTCTATGTCTAAATAGTGAAATGGCATAATTGTGCCACAACCAAATACAGCCACACATTGTTATAAAAGCAAGTTCTGCAAACTGGGACAGTTGAGTTGCCCATAGCACACTAATGTTACCGACACAAAAAAGAAAAGGCAATACGAGGCTGCCACAACCAAACACAACCTTTTTTTGTGACTAAGGTACCTTCTCCACTCAGATTTAAGCCGACAGCAAACTTTCTTATTACTGGCACTACAAATTGCACTATGCTCACACGCAACCAGTAGAGCTACCGAAATGAAGCATCACACAACTTAGAGTATATCAGTGGTATCTAAGTGGAAAGGTACAATAAAGTGTTGATAATGTCATGCCCACGGATAAAGAAGCATTTCAGAAGGGGGAATCTGTCCGGATGTGACAGCGCGCGCCGGTGGGTCAAGATGAGATTGAGGCATCTTGCCAGTACCCACGTTTGCCACGACTTCGCGGGCTGTTGTTTGTGTCACTGCTTTGAAATATGGGGAAGTAAGCGCAGGCATCAGAAACGAGTGCATCCATTCGCGCATAGAAGCGGCTAGCGGTGATGGTCCTGGATGGCTTTGAACGACAGGGAATGTGTCGGCGACGTGCCCTCCGACATAACTTTATCGGAATGCCAGAGCGAGCACTGCTTCGCCTCCTGAAAACTTTTTTACTCCGTGGTCATGTCACAGGATTAAAACTTATGGAATGTCAATAAATACAATGAGACGCACAATGATTTCTTGCATAAAACTATGGCGAGGTTCAACTAGCTGCAAACCACGTTAAAAATATGCACTGTTAAGAACACAGAGGACAAGAGAAAAAAGAAAAGGAAGCAAGACTGGGCTACTGCCCAAACATTATTTCATATCCGACCGTTGCCCACCTCTGCATATCATATTCAATTCTAATTGTGAATAAATGTGCATTGCTAACCCAGTGCTTACCATGAAAAACCTAACTGAGCAAAAGAGACGGTCGGTAGACCACACACATGTACAGGAGACAAACATCATTCTGAAGGATAGTAGAATGAATTATGCAATCACACAAGAGTTGATAATATTGCAGCTTTTACTAATCATGCATGAACAATCTTTGGTCACTCTTTGGCGGACTGACACAGTAAACATTTCAGCTTATCTTCCTTATTTTTCAGCATTTGGATGGCTATGTGTTGACTGCACCTACAATAAAGACTTCATACATTGGTAAACTTGTTGGCTCGATCATGCAAAGGTATGCTAGTGGAGTCCTTGTGTTGCCAAAAAACAAGATTTATGCACCAACTAAGTTGAGCGAAAAAAAAGAAAAAGATTACAATCTTTGAAAATGAGTAATCATTTCTCCCATGTGCCTCTTTCATAGCTTTCCTTCCTTATTTTTTTCCAATATGAACTTGTTGACACACTTACATCCTATGCTATTTAGGAACTAGTAGTTGCAATCCTTTTGCAAACCAACGCTTGTGATTGGCACAATCATTAAGAGAACATTAACAAGCCCAGGAAAAAGTTAACCTCGCATGACCCGCGAGTAACCTCTACTCTAAAGGAGATGAACTTCTCAATTTTTTATTAAGGCACATATTGGGCATCACAAACAGGACAACAATTGTGTCATTAGGTTTACACTGTTAAAGCTTTATTAACAGAACAGGTGCAACACGCTTCCTTATATAAAGGCACTCTCAGGATACTTGCACATTCCCAACACACACAAGTAAATGCTGACATTGAAATCCCCCAATAAGCAAGACGTAGACAAGAAAGCAGCCAGATGTGCTGCAGAATTTGTGAAGATCAACAGTAAAAGTAACATGAACTACTTTGTGCAAGTTGACTACCACACAATCTAAACAGGCATTAATAAAAGTCCACAAAACAGAACTAAGCTCTAGGATTTGCATTTTCAGCTGCTGGGTCCTCTGCCATTACAGCATACTCATTCTGACGCTTACGCCAGAAATAAACTACTACAGCTAGAGGCAGGACCAAAAATAGGAGGCCAACTATAAACGAAAGCCCCGCAAAGAAACCTTTGGACAAACCGAACAGTCGCTCAAACATCACGCGCCCCAAGAGAGGAGCAAGGGCTTCACAGGTTGCCATTACAGAAAACAGTCTTCCGTATTCAGCATCTGGAAGAAGTCTCGAAATGTGTGAGCGTATGCAAGCTGGTGCAATATTGCTCAGCATTCCAAAGCCATAGCCTAGAAAGTAAAGAGGGCTGCCCGCAGCTCCAGAAGACGCATGGAAGATGTTCTTGGCACCAACCCCCATGATGCCAACTACGGCAAGACCATACTCTTGGTTTGGAAGCCAACGCAGGAAGATTACTAAAAGTGGAATCAAAACAAGCACACTAGCTAGTGAAAATGCAGAAGTAATCACCAGGTACTGGGAGAAGGTCCAGTTGAACTGCTTCTTTGCGTAGAAGTAACCCATGAAAGATGTCTGGCTGTTCAGTACAAGAAGGAACACAGAGAGAACAAGCAGTGGAATCCTAAACCGGTCTACGTCGTAATGACGGCCGAGGACAGTGCGGATGCTGCCCACGAGATGTCGTGTGCTGAAGAGATGCTTGACTAGCTTATAAGGTCTTGCGCTGGAGGAAGGCACTCCAGACGAAGACTCTCCAGGAGCTTGAACGTTTCCTGGATCTTCTGCAATGCAGGGAGCCGTATCCCTGACTAGGAATACTGCACACAGGAATGACAGGGCAAGAATGCCTAGTGAGGAGCCCATCAAAGGGACAAACCTACCAGAGTTTACAAATGCGAGGGCAGTGATTAGCTGACCAACTGGCAGTGCAATGACAAAGGCAATCTGTAAGGTGAAGAACCTCATGGTTCTCTGTTTCCTCGAAGATGACAATGCTGTAATTGTGTAAGACGACATGAGAATAGCTGGAAGGCCACCAGACAGGCCCTCAGGGATTGCAGAGATCAGGTTGAAGTAGATAGACGCGTCTTCATACACCGCAGTCACCAGCTCTCCAGAAATCTTGAGCATGCTGCCAACGAGAGAAACATACAATGGAATCTTGAACCTACCAGACTCGTCACACCAACTTGCAACGACAAGAGTGATCAACGCTCCAGGCAAAAACCCAACGAGAGACTGATATATAATGTACAAAGTAGCAACATTTCGAACCTTTACAAGCTCCTTTGAATTCTCCGTCAAATTTCCACAGATTTCCTTGCTCTCATTAAGCACCTGGTAGCATGCCTTCAGCTCAAGCAGATTGGCTGTTGTGGCATACTGCATAGTGTAGGCTAGGGTGAAGAGAAAAAAGAATGCTTCAAGCCGCAGCGTCACAACAAAGTCCAGACACTTCCGACAGCAACTGCGCCTGTCTTCCTCTTCTAAGTCCTCAGAGGTGGGAGAACTTGCCCCAGCCAATGAGTCCAAGTTTCGAAATGTGCCGTGCAGCCCAGATGGCATAAAAAACTCTCTCAGCCGTCGCCTGTAGCGCTGGGCCCGTCTTCGCCATGTGTGTTCCAAGTAGTCTTCAACAAAGTCACCCGCAACGCTTGGCAAACCTCCTTCCATGCCGCCTACCAAGTTGGAGGAAGTTAGGAAGGGACAAAGAAGAACCAGATGAGCACGTCCTCTGAAACAAAAGTAGTGAGGTACATCGCTCAATCACTATCAGTTGCAGATTCTAGAGGGTTTCACCTAGCTTTTACCGATATATGTATGCACATGCTCATAATGCAGTCTGTAGACTTGCACCGAAACAACACAATCGAACAGTGTGGCTGCATAAGAGTATGTTAATGGCAGTGTAACTATGTGGCAGTTTAATCACAGACTGACGATGGTGCAGGATGATATCACTACTTTAGGAGCATAAAAGCAAACATTTACATAAGATATGCAAGTGTCTTTGTGAACAATGTGAAATCGGTGAAACAATAATGTGCAGGAAAACGGATGATGCACTGACTAGATGAGGTAGTGAGTAGGCACAAAATGATAAAAATTGAAAACATGTTGGCCAAGCTGCAGACATCTTACTGCTCATGGGCTGCGCATAACAGTTGTGACACTATAAAAATATTTTAACAATTCCCAACTTTCATAATGGTAAATAGTCAATGACTAGTCAAAACATTGCACATATTTTCTGTTGCCACTCTGCACAAATGATATGTTATGTCGCGCATCAGTTCCAGTGTTTTTCTTTTTCTTGCCCGAGTCAGACACACTGGTGGCATTTAGCCTGTGATCTGCCACAAGCTCACAGAAGGTCGTTGTCACGAGAATGAAGAATCCTATCGATGCTTCTGGAGTACAGATGCTTCATTCGGTTTAGGTCTTGCTTGTTCTTTTGTACTACTTTTCGCAGGTTTACAATTTCACGGTCCATCGCGCGCAGGATGGTGTCAACATTGCAATTCAATCCCAAAGTTAATTGCTTAATTTCTCCATGTTTTAAGAAAGAATACCGTGGCTGGTGGTACCGTTCCACTTTCGTGGTTGTGTCTGCTTTCTCTGGATCAACCTGATCCCTTCCCTCCTTCTCAGAGTCGTCAACAAGCTTCGAGGAGCGTCGGCCGATTCTGATGCGAGTACTACCACCCTGCGCTTTTCCGTCTTGGGAGAAACATCTACCACGTGCTGCTGCGGTCGGATGCAGTAACCGATGCTGCAGCAGGCTGGTGTGCGTACGAGTTTGCTTCCAAAGGTAGTAGTGCTGCACCAGGCTGGAAATGGTCTTTTTCGGAAACGCGCCCTGTATCATTCGAAAGTTCTTGCTGTGTATCTTCAAAGCGTTCTCGAACCGCAGTTCGTCCTCCGCCGTCCACTCGTCCACAACAGGCATAAAGTTTCCGAGCTCGGCGATTGCTTTAGGCAGGTCGTGGCCATGCCACTGAAGCAGTCCCAGGGCTTGCTCTTCGTTATAGCCATAGCTTTCGGTTGCCAAGTTCGTGTACACGTCTAGCGCACTCTCCGGAACGCAACCGCTGGGCGCCCATACCAGAACTGCCTTGTCGGGGGCAGAGTCAGCGAGCGGTAGCTTTGCGGACACAGTACGCGGTACCAGAGCCTGGTACCTGCTGCCGATAGGAACGTTACATCCTTTCCGCAATCGCTTCGTAGTTGAGTCTCTCTCGTAGGGACAGGCATCTGTCGTATTCGTTGCATGGAAGCGGCGGCCATCCCTCAACTTGTAACGCCTGACCGGCACCGTAACGTTGACCGGCACCATCCTGGTCTTCCTGGCCGAAACGCACTGGAGTTTGCTGGATTGCGGGAAGAAATAAGAAACTATAACCGATAAGCTTCACCACAGCCTAATCGCTGCGCTACTCGCCTAGAGCGCTACATCCAACGCGGTAACGCAGCCAGCCTCAGTTCTTACCTCTTTCGTGAATCGACGATGCCTGCGCGCCAACGCGTTCAAGCACAGCACCAGGCTCACTAGCAGATTGCGTTGATCCGCTCGCTAAACGGTCGTGCCGCTCTTGCTGCCACCAACGTGTCTGATGGTGCCAAAAACCCAAGCTAGCCCCATTTACTGGTATTCAGCGGGACAAACATAGAATAAAGACCAACGAAACAGTCACACAGATACATGCACGCACATGGTCACGGTACGGCCAGCGCCCTGAAGTCTGTGCGTATGCGCTCTCGAAACGAGTTCTGTGTTTTCGAAACGATTACGCAAAGAAGACAACGATAGAATAACCTTCTTTTTATTTCAAATACTGGATTGACATCCCGATCAGTAAAAAGTTTCAAGTTACTTAAGTTTCGTTTTTGTTTGTTTTATGAGTGGATGCGAACGGATTAGGGATCACTGCGCGGATGTTCAACATGGCCGAAATGGACTCTTAGCATCTTATGATGTTCGGAAGAATAATTCATTATTCCTTCTTACTGATTTTACCCTTCATTGATGTGTTTTTGGAAGGTACGTACGAAGAGTTTTTTTTTCCGCTAGTGCGCCTGCTTTTGGAACACAGGTTCGCGTACTAACTGGATTAGTTGAATGCAGGATCCGCTTTCAGTTACCGAGCTGTCAAATGCTTGTGCTGAATTTACAGGTTTCTGACATGAGACACGCAATCTTGCGTTATTCATGAAAGCAAAGCGACACTCTGATACCAAACATTTGTTTATTATCTAACTGTCGCATTCAATGGCTACGTACTATCGATGTCTCACAATTACACCAAGGCTCCTAACTCATTTAGGTGAGGATGCGAAGGGATTCTGTCGGTAAGTCTGGAATGTAGTCGGTGTTGTGTTTGTCCGTGAAGCCGCGTTTGAAAAATAACATCGTGCATTTATCCCGCTCCAAAAATCGCTTGACAAACTAAACTAATTCTTTGTTCGTGCCAGAAACGACTGCGTTCGTATCGGCCGTTGAAAGCAGTGCTATCCACTGATTTCATAATAGGGATCAGTGATACGATCATTCAGATTTTTTCCTTAACTGCAAGCCACACTGACGAGCTTGACGATGGTTTATAAATTCGTATAAAAATTTGCACCTTCCTAGTGTGCGAGGTTTGAGGTTAAAGAACCGAACGTTGAGTTTATTTCCTAAAAAAAAAAAACGGATTGCCGGTACCGGGGGTTCTAATAGTAGTTTACAAGTACCAGTGAGCACAGTTTCTCACCTAGGTAGCCTGATAATCCCGTTGAACATTAACCCCGTGAATGCGTTTACATTTGAAAGTGTTTACGGTCCAAAACTCTCTAATTGCTAGTTACGTTCCAAAACTCACTAATTTGCTAGTGTTCTGATGTGTTGACGAGCACCAATATTTTTTATTGATGATGTTCGCGTGACACTGATTGCGGCAGTCTGGTCCCCTCGTACTTGTGAAACAAAGAATATCGGGTGTTTAAATCAATTAATAAAGCAACTTTTTGAGAGCATTGTATGCATGAGAGAAAGCTACTGTACCAGAGCAGAGCTGTGGATTTAAAAAATAAGCTTTCGCGTACTGTGCACATTATTACAGTTTATTCAGCTACCATTCTGTCAATTCTGTAGGCAAAATATTTCGCACGTGGGGTCCTGTGCATCAAAACACAGATTGAGGACATGCCTCAGGAGGCCCAGCATGACCCAATTCTGGGTTATCTGGCATGCATAAGGCGGACATGCCTGATTTGTACAGCCAACAATGCTTGAGTACTAAGTGCTGTGTATAGTTAAAAAAAAAAAATGCGGCTAATCCTGCAGTTATTTTGGTGAAGATGTGACAGAAAATATTTCAGCATTTTTTTTTTCTTTTCGCTCGCGAGGTATCTCAGCTTAACATAGTCAAGCACAAATAACATTGACACTTGAGAGTGATAGTGATAGCAGTTTTGTGCTTCCAGATTAGCGACAGCTGTATCTGTTGCAGGTGTGCTGCCTCTGAAATTTGAACTGGATATATGTGCCAAGCTATGCAAATCTTAGCTAATAGCTACCAACTGGCAGCTCAATGTGTCGACATGTTACGTAGAGCATAAAATGTATTTGACAGGTGGTGAGTGGCAATCTAAACTGAAGTTTATCTCCGGGAGGGGGGGGGGGGGGGGTCAGAAACCTAGTGCATTTCACTGCGACAAATGCAAGTACTATGGTTTGTGGTCAATCGGGCCCCTCACTTTCTTGTCTACAAATCATTTCCTCAGCGCTTACACTTAATCTAGTTTTGTGGGGTTTTGCATCAATTTAATTTTTTTTTTATTTCTTTACTCGTCCATACTGTTAGCACACATAGTTGTCATGGGGACATATTCCTAGATGGTCACTTTTGCAGATACAGTCACTTTTGCAGATATCATTTTCAGTGCATGCTGATTGGCTGGTTGAGCAAGACCGATTGAGTTAATTGGCTGGTTGAGCAAAACTGCTCGAATTATCCAAATGCACCGTGTGCTATGTCACGTGAAAATGATAGCATCGCCGAATATGATCGTCTGAGATTACATCCCATGTCAAGCTTCAGAAAATTACTTCTGGCAAAAAATGTGTGTACTACCAAGTTGAATGCATAAAGGCCTGCACACACAGAATCAGCGCAACAAAGGTTAAGTGTGCATGCATGTAAGTAGGTGTGCTATCGATGCATGCAAACTGTGATAACGTTATGCAAGAAAATTTACTTGCTGTAATGCTACCACAATATTTATGGTATTAACCATATATATCATGTTGAATTCTGTGGGAATAGCTGAAAATCCTTCACTTTTTAGCATAGTGCTCTGAGGTGTTCTTGGCAGTTATCGACCCTCTTGACCAGCAGCCTCACATTATACAGGAATTTTCACCTTGCACGCATGTTACTCTGTTTGTATTGCTCTGGCTTGGCATTGGCTAACGTTGCTAGGGCTAGATCTAGTCCTCAGATAGCAGATGAGTAGAAGCTAGATCTAGATCTAGCTTCTCAGAAGATATAGATCTAGACTTCAGAAGCTAGATCTGGTCCAAAAAGCAGATGGGTAGATGTCTGGTGCGGTAGCTCAATTGTAGGGCATTGCAGTCATTATGCAGAAGATGCAGATTCAGCTCCATCTGTGACAAATTGTGTTTTTGTCCCCCTCTTTTTCCCTCTTCTGTAGTATTTATACATCTCAGTTCAAAAAGAAGGCTTCAGTTTTCCTATGCCTTACTTAAAACTTTGCTTTCGCTGGCTTTGTTGTTTGTTGTTTTCACGGGGTGAAACTAAAGAAAAATGTAGCCCCTTATTTCTCCTTTTTCTTCTGGCCGTCTTGTATTTGCTTCCTAAATCTAATAATGTATTGATTACTTGAATGCTAATATATACGAGTACATTCGGTGTTTTCACGTAAAAGTTGCGCGTGCAACTTAGTTTGTTCATCCGTGCAAACGGGGCCTTCGAATGCATGCTCTAAATATGTAGCGCAGGACACGGAATAATCACATGCTGGCATAGGACAGTTTCGAACCTCTCCGTTCACGCAGATGTGTTGTGCATGCTTCATTTTTCTATGCGTCACCCAAGCAGCAGCTCAAGCGTACCATTTTTCTCCAAACAAACTTCGCCGCCTTTCTTGTACGGTGCACATCGCTCCATGCATTCATCTCTCAAGTGTGGCAATTTGGCTTTTTGTCCACTTTTGCATCCGTGTTATTTCCTTAATGATCCCTGCAGTGAGGGCTGGCATAATGTGAGGATCCCTTTCACTTTATTGTATTCCTTTGTTGTCATCCACTATTCATGGCCGATCAATCCCAGGGATAACATGGGCGGAGTGCCACTCGAAGCACTGGTGGAGCATGAAAAGGAACAGCATTGGAACAAAAATTCTTACGTTATTCCAGCAAAGGTCTCCATCAAGAATACTTATTGATTTTGAGGCATTTGAGCAGGCATTGACAATGCCCAGTAGGAAAACTTCAGCTCGGAATCTGTTGAGGAACGTCATTGAAGTTGTAGAGTATCCTACGAGAATTACGAGAAAGAACTCTCGAGGCTGCAATTTTTTCAAGTACAATGGGAATGATGCACGGATATTTCTAATCTTTGCGCCTGTGGCTTTAGACGTTTTATTTTTTTCGCCTTTATTTATCACGCTTTACCTTTCTAAATTTTCAAGCAATCATAGTTTTCTAAACTCAGCTAGACAGTTAGTCTCTGCGCGCATGCGTTATCTTTGCAAATTGTTTCATTTACATAGCACTGTGCACAAAGTACTGTGTCTCGTACATCGAGACACAGTGGGATGAAAAGATGAAAGGGGATGATGTGCTTGCACAAACACTTCAAGAATGAAAAAGGGGGAGTGGTAAAAGGGGGGGGGGGGGTGCTCAATGTACTTTCTGGTGCCTTTCTGTTATTGTGAAACTAAGATTTACTTTACTGTATTAGAGGGGTGGGGATGAACCCTCAGGGCTGGAGTGGCAGTGTCCCCCCTCCCCACCCGCTGCAATGGAATCTGTGGGGTGCTCGCCACCGCTGCCCCTCCCGATTCCGGAGCCGCTGGCCAGAAGGATGAAGTTTAGGCAAATCCAAGTACTGACCATTTATTCCCGTGCTGGCTTAAATGTCATGTTTGCAACTCTTGTAGACACTAGCACTAGAGGAAGCTCTACGGTTGAAGTGCAGTGATTGCATCAGCCATCTGGCAGTGCTGCCCTCTAGCTTTCATTGTGACAGGGGGTCGAGCAGAGGAACGCTTGAGAACGCGGGGTAAAACCCGCTCTATGTTGATGCTGTTCAGTGCCAGTCATTTCTGGCTCCACGCTGCTTGTCACCCCGCAGCTTTGCACCACCACTCTGCCACTGGGCTGCCAAGCGTCATTGAAGGGGACCTAGGCTCACGTCTCACGCTCCAGTGCAACATTAGCCGGCCGCACCACCACAACCAAGCTCAGCGCATTGTCTGGCTGAAGGACGGTCGCGGTCTGGGCCCCGAGCTCAGCTGGACGGTGTACGAGTACCGCGGTGACCTGGTGTCGTCGGGACTTCTGCTGAGCGACGCCGGAAACTACTCCTGCTACCTCGACACGCCGCATCCTCACAGCAGCGCTCAGCTCGTTGTCCGTAGTGAGTGCACACAGAATCCCTTAACCCTTTACTTCACAAGCGCTTTCCGGAAAAAAGCATGCAAATGTTTTAGAATATTTTACTCTGCAGAATTTCTATTCATGCTGGAACTGGCAGTTGGCAGAACTGAAACGGTTTGGCCAGTTCGTGTTGGTTCATCATTGCAAGAAAGCTGTGTGACGATAGAGCAAGTACGAAAAGAGTTGAAAGAAAGCTGGCAGTTGCCCAGTTCTTTCTGTTGCCTTCCATAGTCATTTTAATGTTGCAGTCTTTTCCAATAAAGATGAACATATGAGGCCTGTCCATAAAGTAGGTTCTAAATAATCATTAAATGAATGAAAAGCATAGGAAAGAAAGCAATGTTTATAGCTGCACATACAACGACAAATATCTGAGTTTTTCATATATGCACTACCTTTGTTTCAATTTTTTTCATAGTGCAGCACTAAGTTTTGTACACCAGTGTCAAACGTGTCTCCCACCACCAACTGAAACCAGAATGTCACTGCTGTCTGAAGCTGGAAATACGTGTGTAAAACATCTCCAGTTCATCATATCACCACTTGCACCAACAATGCATCCAACAAGTTCCCCCAGGTTTGTGCCCATTTCCAACAGGTTTCAACAGATCGAACAGCAAGCTTTTGGGCACATCGGATGGTTTTGATGCACATGTGTCTGTTTGAACTGCAGGATTGTTTGTTGGACCCAGGGGTGGATCCAGGTTTTTTTCTGCAGGGGGGGGGAGTCAGCTTTTGTCAATGATGATGATGATAGTAATCCTTTTTATTTATCGAAATTCACCGCTTCTGTTCACGATAAACCCGCCTCTTATACGGCTAGTGCAACACCTATAGCCAAGCTGGGGCCGTATTCTGTTTCTCCGAACTTATAGGAAAAGGACGTTGCCCAACGCAACCATGTGCTTGGCAGCTGTACGTGCCTGACAATATATCTAAGTCTGTGTTGTTCCTGATTATGAAACTTGGGATGATCTGTTGCCGATTCGTTATAGGTGAGTAAGCATGGGTCCGTCTTTGGAATTCTGTTGGGAAACCTTGATTTCCTTAAGACGCTTCTTTGTGTTCGGCTGAGATACCTTCCTTTGCTTTGGAGGACTAACGCTTCCGCTCCAACGTGCCAACCACTATGCTGGTTGTCTACGATATGCGAACACCGCGTATCGCCTACAAGAAGAACGATGTTGCGTAGCAGCCGAAAGCGCGAGCCAGCGTCTTTTGCTTCATGTTTTGTTTCCCACGGGACGCCATCCTTCTTCATGAGGCGCGCATCTGCTCCCGCTTTTTTTTTTTTTTTTTTTTTATAATTTTGTTTACCACGCGACGGCGTCCTAGGCCCGCACGCTTGCATTGGCCGCTCACATCACGTTCCCCCACTGCGCAGCAGCAGCTCGAGGCTTCGCCCACTCCACCAGATCGCCCACTCAGACAAATTGATCGGGTGGGTGTGGGCCTCCTATGCTTATTGTACGACAGTATACCAGTGCGAAGTGATAACGAAAAACTTACAGCGTACGAACTGGTACTGTGCTTGTACTGGATGTTGTCAACGTGTAACTGTGGTCAGAATGAGCGGTACAGTTATAAAAGTTTCCTATGCATAGTGCTTAGTTTAGTTGTTAGTTGTTAATATTTATATATGGCACACTTCAGCAAGAGATCTTTTCCATTAAGCAGGTTGGTCGCGGAACCTTATTAGTTGGGAAACTGCAAGCTGCATACCCCTCCCGGAGAACACATGAGTTGTAAGAGTGCAGGGAGAGTTACTCCTTGGAATAAGTCGGACACAACGCTCAACTCTTAAAAATAAAAAGCGCACAGCTTAACAGTTTAATATTTTATTACAGTTTATCGCGAATAATAAGAGCAAGCGCGGGAATAAAACAAAGGATAACAAAAAATTACTGTTGCATTTGTGCACTGTTTGCTCCCTGACAATCCTTGAGTTCCCTGACAATCCACGCAGGGCAACATCATGAGGTAATGAGTGCACCTCGCTTCGTTTATATTTAATTGACAACGGCTCGTCTCACATTTGATTTACGGGCTGAGTAGTTCCTTCATTTTTGTAGACACGCACGATATATGTTACATATAGATTGCATAACAACATGCTATGAAGTATCTTGGTGTAAATCTGGCTAGAATTCACATGAAGCAAAAAAAATCATGAGCCATTCCACTCTGTGAAGGTGGATGACGAGTGAAGCTATTTAGCACAAGGCACAGAGGCCTCCCCATTACTACGACAGAAGGGAAATTCAAAATGGAGAACGGTAACTTGTCTTTTTATTGCGATAGCAATTATATGGACACTCAAAAGCAGATTTCTGCCGTCGCCGTCGCCGTGAGGTTCCGTATGACGTCATTTGGAGATGAAATCGTCGCCGCGCGCCGAACGCTGTATGTGCGAGTGAAAGGGCGCGAGGGGCGCGTCTTTCACGGGGAGTGAACGCACGGCGGAGAACAAACGCGCGTTCTGCGCCGTGCTCGCTTAAGGGCTGCAGAAGTAGGCGTCTCTTTTCTCCTTTACAATCACCATATATGTAGAGCAAACGCGCCTTCTTCAGACGCGCGAGAGGCCGTGGGGGAGGGGGAGGGAAGGGAGGCGACGTTTAGCTGCGGCACCAAGTGCCTATTTATATCAGAGGCTCCAGCAACAGTCACCAACGCCGCACGCATTTTGAGCTAACGCGGGCAAAACGCCGATGGCGTCGACAACAGTTCTGCGTGTTGTTGCTACCAAAGCCGCTCACCTTACTTCATATGACATTGCTGTGTTGCTATCGCATTCATTGCTTCGCCCTTAGGGCGAAACTGTGACATTTTTTTTTATACATGTACATTCACGGGGACTTACTTTAAGCAAAAGAAAACTCGAAAATCAAAGAGCGTCGTTATACTTTTTTTTTTTTGTGGTACGCATATTTACCTTTGCTGGTTTCAGTATCTTGAAACAAACGCTTGGACACAGGAGAAAAAATGACAAGGGATGCTTATAACTTACTAAGAATCTGAAGGTGAAAGCTTAGTTGCACCCATAACGATCTGGAATGAAGCTCTGTGCCCACGTGCCGAGGTAACAAGGCGCGCGAGTGCGCTGCGAGCGTGCTGCCGCCGTTTCCAGAACATTCTACGCGAGCCGCTGACATTTCTCTCCTTCTCCCCAGCGCCGCCACCGCGCTTGCACTCAATGCCCCTACTGCGCTGCTGCTGCTATTTCCCTCCTCCTTCTCAATGCTGCCGTTGCCCTTTCCGTTGACGCCCTCCCACGCCACTGCCTGACATTTCCCTCATCCTCCCCAGTGCCGACGAACGCGCGAGTAGTGGCACGAGCGCGAGGCTCGCTCACTCACTTTTTCTACAGACGAGAAAACGATCGCCAGAAGGCGCTACTGCACCTCCTGACAGCGCTCCAATGTGGAAATGTCAAGCAGTGCAGTCGCGCCGTGGTGCAGTCTCCACTTTGTTTACGTTGTTTCGCCCGCGCTTTCCTTCACTGCTCATGCTCACGGCGCTCCGTTTTCGTTGGCGGCAGATCGCGTGCTTGCTGGACAGCGATGCAAAGACTGCAATGCGGTTTCAAGAAGGTTGCCGACGCCGACAGCTTATTTTGTGTCGGCAACCTCAAGAAATGGGCAGCGTCTACTTCCACACGTGTGTGGCGTTGAACAAATTGTGGGCGGTGATGTGACAGTGAAAGCCAAGTGCGTGTCGGAGGTGTCCAACAAGATTGTATACGACATCGAGTTAGAGGTACACACTGAGTTCAGTAATTTAGTCTCTTTTATTTCTCTATGGTGCAGTCACAAAGCGATCATGCATGCTTGCAGAGATGTGCAGAGACGGTGACGATTGCGGTTGGTTTCGTTGGTCACTGGGCGCGCACACACGGCTGCTCTCATTTTGGCTCCCAGGGAGTGGCATCCGCACTGTCAGCACAGAAATAACACATGCATTACGCACCAATAAGCCAATAAAATTAATTAACGATGTATACTTACTGCCTATGCACATAATGCCTTATATCATGCTTTATAAATATTTAATGTATAACGTGCCTTATTCAATCTAGAGGTTAGAGTGATGACAACTCATTGCATTAGTGAGCAAGGTATCTTTTCACTACTCATGAGAAATCGCTCGTACAAACTGCTCCGTGTAATCATCCCAGATCACGGTAACCGGCGATTACCTTGGGACCATAGCACAAGCGCAAGAATTAGCGATACATGCCTCATCAAAGCAAATCTACTTTCTCGTCAAATAAATGCCCCGCCGCAGCTAAAGTAAGCTCACACCGATGGCCGGCTACTTTCCTGGCAGGAAGAGTGAAGCAGGAAGAATGTGCAAGGCTTCAATTACTTCAAAGCATGCTTGGATATTGTGAACCTAGAAAGCATGGCCAAGCAACAAACATAATGTGCACGTCTCGGGCAGCTGCTTTCCGATCTGCTGCTTACCGATGCACACATTGACCGCAGCTTGCATTAAATACGGATTGCCACCACACAAAAGACAAGTAGCGCGCGGACCCTTTTGTTGCCTGCACAACCAGCAATTTAAGTTTCAGCGTTTGAAAAAGGGATACAATTCTCTTGACCTCGTACTTGCCGATCGTGAGTGAACGAACAGCACAATCAATTAAATTCGGGGGTTTTACGTGCCAAAACCATGTTATCATTATGAGGCACGCTGTAATGGTGGGTCTCAGGAATAATTTTGACTACCGGGGGTTCTTTAACGTGCACGAAAATCAAAGTACACGGTAACAAGTGTATTCTTACATTTCGTCCCCATCTAAATACGGCCGCCGTGGCCGGGAATCGAGCTCGCGTCATCGAGCTTAGCGGCGCAACACGTATGCATTTACTGCTAAGCTAACATGGCGGATGGCACTGTACGATTAAACTATGCGACACGTCTAAACAAACGGCCATGCGCTAAATACAGGCATATTACTATTGCATTTGTATCGAGCGGCCGTGATATTGCACGAGAATGCGAAAGTACGTGACTTACTTGACTCGGCGTACTGCAGTTGTCCACGCTTGTCGTCTGTCCTTCTCGTACCACTTCCCCAGAATTCTGTAGGACTTCACGGGCGGCTTTCGACCTTTCGAGGCTGTTGTGGCAATCAACAGCACAGCAGCATTGCATGCCACCTTTCCTGGTTGATGAGGTCGTGCTCGCCATAGAGAACACGGACGCGCGCTGGCCCAGCGACGACCTTCGGCACTTCCATCCTTCCGCCAGGGGAGTATTCGGCGCTGGTGCCGCGCGGGCAAACTTTAGGTTGCCTCGTCTATACCTCACAGCAACCTTGAAACATAGAGATTTAAGGCAAAATTTAAGGCTTTCGCTTTAAAAATGTCAATATCCTTTTCTGTGACATTGTAGCACTAAATTCCACGCAGTCGCTACGCTGAATTGAAGGGAAGACAGACGAATTGCAAAGGACAGGAGGACATATTAAGTTGATCTATTTACTGTTTAAGTTGATCAAGATTAGACTGTACATTGGGGTACTTTGACAGGAGACAACATAAAACTCAAAGAAAGACGACGTGTTCTCAGCTTGGTCCGGCTACAGTGTACTAGACGGTTTTGTAGTCTGCTCAGAGGAGGGCGAGGGCTGATGTGTCTTGCCGCCGGGAGGAGGCGCGGCAAGACGACTTCTTCCTGAAGTTTCTCCTGAGTGAACGACTGCAGACGGTGATGTTTGTCCTCGGACTCATGGTCCTTCGACGCATTCTCCTCTTTTGCACGGTACAGCTTGGCTGTCTGTGTTCGCATTGTCTGTATTCACGTTGCTGCTGTCAACGCCTGTCCGCTTTGTTAGCTTTTTATTCCGGCATGAACGCGCTACACCGCACCCCTGGCTTTTCCAGGTAACGGTAAGAGGCAACCAATGACACCCCGAGGCGAACTAAGTTAATCAGGTGCGAAGGTGCTCGCGCGGACATCAGCGTGCTTGACAAAAGACACATCCCCTCGTTCGCAAGATGCCGCCAGGCACGGCCGCGCCAGGAGGTCCCAGTGTTCATGAGAAAAAATAACTACGACAGCTTCGTGACACCGCACCCCTACGGAAAACAGCTAAACGTGTGAGCGAGCTAGCTTTACTTCTACATGGCTGCTACCACTGGTACTCGCGAAAAATACTTTTGCAGGATGCTGGTGGCTATATTATGACAGGGTGATGGCGACAGGGCCACCACCCTGTCAGCGAGGGGCGATGCAGAAATCTGAGGGGGGGTTCAGGACATCCGGACATCCCCCCTGGATCCGCGCCTGATTGGACCAGCATTCTGCAAAATGCCTGCACTATTGTCCAGTTATGCAATCGCTCGTGGTGTCTGGTACATTCACCACATACAAGTGCTGGTCGATCTCTGCCAGTGCCACATTATTAGCGTGCAAGAACCTGAAAACAGCACAAACGTAACAGTCAACGGTAGATTGTTTGAGAGCAGCTATCTTTCGTTTAGCTTTGTGTGGCAGAAACTTCCTCCACAATGTTGTGCATGCACGCACGTACACACACACATTAAAACACACCTAATCATGGCCATTTACCGCCCTCTTCGCAACAGTGCAGGCTCATCCTGTGTGGACAAGTTGCAACATATTTTGGTACACTCACAACTAACTTACATTGGCTAGCATTGGCTCATACAGTGGCTAGCTCAAGTGCTCATTTTGTTCAGCCTCATTCCTAATACATTGATCTTTTTTCCATGTAATAGTCTGTGCAGTGCAAGTATGTGCAGGGTCGTTCACTTTTAGAAGTGGCTCATTAATATCCAAGTTGGTATAACTTTAACATTTCTTCTACTTCACGGGGAAAACGTGCCTTATACAACACCTCATGATGGTGTTGATAAGAAAGAATAGTTTTTTTAATTTTATCATCAACATCAGCTGCTGTGAGTGCTTGAATACTAATGATGTGTTTTCTCTGAAAGTGGCCGACCCTGTACAAATATGTAATATCTACAGTTGACTACAAAATTTTACGGACCACGGGATCTCAGAAACCGTTGAATTTCCGAGCAGCCTGTAACAGTAGCCAGCAAAACCGTACATCACAATGTTGTTTGCAGTAGAGGCTAGATATGTGAATACCAGGCTGCATTGTGCATTGTTAGGCTGCGAAGATATTCTGCTTTTTTTGTTCTTTTTTTTTTCAGGTCTGTGGTCCATAAAATTTTGTGGTCAACTGTACTTTACTTGTACTGTACTTCTTGTATTTGTTAGTGTCAAGCTGTTCTCTGGTAACAACGCAGTTATGCTAATCTTGTATGCTTTTCTCCCCAGCTCCCCCAGGGCGCCTGTCAAACATAACAGTCCATCCGTCGACTGTTGTAGCCACTGTGAGGTGGCACATCACCAGTGACGGAGGCTGCCCCCTCTCCCATTTCACTTTGGCCTACCAGCCTACACAGCAGCCGCCGGCCAATAGCTCAGCCGCAGCCCACCACTACTTGCCTGTGCACATCAGTCCTGCCGCTGTGAGTACTGAAAGTGCAGAATGACCCTCTATGCAAAAGGGCAGTCAAAGGGTCTTCAGGAAAGTCTTGAGAAATTGTGTGTTGGAAGAGCTGAGATACCTGCTTGGGACATCTGTGGCCGTGAGGTGACGAGGCATTTTTTTTTTCTGTAACTACCCTTAATCAGAGTAGAGGATTATGGGACAGTGGTACAGACTGACATTGGCACAGAGGGATTCAAGCGTGTTGTTGTGCTTCGTGAAGGCTTATGGACCTCGTGAGAGGCCGTGCAGTAGACATCCTTTAATTCAACTCCAGTTAATTAGATTTTTTGGTTAATTCGATCCTGAGTGATGGTCCCGGCTGTCGCCCATGCATTTTTATGAGCTCTAACTTTCATTGTTTTGATCTGAAAATTGGCCTTAGGCAGAAAATTTGAACCTGACTCTTGCTTGGTTACAGTAGTGACCCCTTTAGTGGCGATGTACGTCTTGGTGGAGCCTTAGGGCACATTTAATGTATCGAACACATTTCATCCCCGTTGATATATAGCCTATTTTTGTCGTGCCCTAGAAAGATTTTCTAGCTCAAACAGTAGCTAACAGTGAATGATTACAGTTAATTGAGGCATTTCCAGATCTTTGGAAGAAACTGAATATGTAGAGAGAGTAAAAGAGAAAAGTACAAGGAATGCTAACGTCCTCCCTGTCCTGTTCTCTTTTACTCTCTGAATGTTTTGTTTCTCTCGAAGCGATGGAAATGAATTGGTTAACAGAAATTCAACTAGCCCAGCTTCTGCCATAAACGATTGCAGTATTTACCCAATTCGAACACTTTTTTTTTATTTTTCAGAGAGAATTGGTTTGGAAATTACCAGTATAGTGCTGTTTCGTTCAGTCACCACAGTTTTTATTTTTAAAAACATTTCATAATTGGATTCACCAGGAATTGAATTTCCACCTTCCGGCCAAAACTTCAGTTTTCATATAAAAAAAAATTGTGGAATCTGAAAATGTGAGTCCACAGTTGCATTCTGCATAAAATTCTACCTCAGTAAGCATCCTACCGGTAAGACTTGTTGGGACTGGCATTCAGAGCGGTTCCATCCCAGCTCTGTCAACCACCAGTTGTTGCGACTCATGTCCGAGCGGTCATTACGAGTTTATGTGGCTGCTGATGTACCATGGGGCCAGCGAGCAAGAGGTCTGGGGCAACATCCAAGAGAGATGCAAAAAGGGGTTTGTTTACAGCATTTACATTTTGATGGTTTCAAAGTACGAGCACGAACGAGCACACCTCACAGCACTGAAGGTCCGCTTTTTAAGCCCCTCACTTTCCCCCCTTCTCTCGTAGGGGGAATTCACTGTTGTTGTTCTCGGCCAATCAAAATCGCCGAAACGTTCGCAAAATCCCACCTCTGATGTTGCACCATTCCGCCGGATTACGCCTCCAAGGTTGCGCAACCGTCCCCACATACGGGCAATCGCCTGGCGACTTGGGAACCTCAACTTGACGGCTTTCCCACGGAAATTCTCGTCGTTGGCCCCTTGCAAGATTTGTGGGGCTTTCCATGACAATTAGCCTGACAGAGAGATGGGCCTTCGGGCTAAATATCGTCTCCACGAAGGGCGGCATTGTCGTCGTCTCGAAGTGAGCTCCTTTGTTTGACTGTCACAGTCCATACCGTGACAGAAAAGAGCGACGATGCCGTTTAACGATGCATGAGACCGATGACTCAGAATTTGTCTCGCCCATCAGTTCTGAGCTGTCGAACAGTCGAAGATACGAAACATAATTGCTTGTTCATTAGTCTCCGGTGACACTGATCTAGTCGGCAGCTCCCTGGCCTTGCAAGGACGAAGGGGCACGAATGGCATTTCATCGCTGCAGGTCTGTCACTGCAGCATTCTTTGTTGAAAACAGCCACCGGGCACAACTATGCTAAATGCCAATCGTAAGTCTACCTTCTTTTATACAGTTAAACCTCAATATAAAGAACTTCAATATAACGAAGTATTTAACTTTTCATAACCTCTTGACTGTAGAAGACCATCTATTTAGAACCTCAATATAACGAAATTCCGCTGCCGCCACAAAAAGAGATACCGAGACAATAAATAGAAACTTACGTGGACGCAGATGGTCAAACGATTGAATTACAAGCAGCTGCTTGCAAACACACCTCTCAAATTCCGCACTGCAGACAAGAGCGACCGCTGAAGTGGAGCAGCGTCATGTTCCATATAAAGTCCACGTGTGATAAGATCCTATCACGCCCCATGCACTAAGTGATGTAGGTGCAAGTGAAAGCGTGAGAGGGTGACACAAGATGGTAGGGGAGCGAGCTAGCTGGTGATGCTGTCAAGCGCGTGCGAAGGGGGCGGGGAGGATAGTGCACGTCTTGATTCCTAGCACGTCTCGGCTGGCCGTAAGCGTGGCTGAGTGTATGCGCAACCGCACACACTGCTTGGATGTAATATGTCGGATGTGCAAGGAGTGGGCGTGCCGAGACAGATGGCGCGACATCATGTAAGCTGTCTTCCCACGTGTTTAGTATAGGAGGTTGCGTAATCTCGAACTTTCTGAGACCCGTTGAAACGAGAGGCAGACGAAGCATTCGCTCGCCGCTGCCGGCGCTTTTCATGATAGCGCCATCCCAGTGTAGGCGATGCTATCAGCCGCGGAGGCGGAGTACGTGAAAGCGTGGCTGGCTTCGCTTAATTCGCACCGCCGATGTGAAGATATTGTTGACGTAGTGTGAAACCGTATAATTCGTCGTCGACTCCTAAATTCAACAAAATAAATTGTTTTCTCATTAAAATTTACTTTTTTCAATTGTCCGATAATTCAGTAGATTTTGCGGCTTTTCAATTGTTCGATAATTCAGTAGATTTTGCGGCCCCTTTCTGTCTAAGAAAAATCGATCGGCGACTATACTTATTTGCATAAAAAGTCGAATTTCAATAGTACAACGAAATTTCGATATAACGAAGCAAATTGCCGATTTTACCGACTTTGTTATATCGAGGTTCAACTGTACAAGAACGTTTTTTTTTTTTTTTTGCAATCACGGACTTTTGTGAAATAACACAAACTGGGAAAAACTGGGTCCAAAAGTTCTGAAGCATGTCATCTTATTCAAGTTGCATCTGTCGTAAGTAAAACTCTCCTGTGGCATACGTTGGGCCTTCTTCTTCAATTCAGCTTTGTTCTGTGGCAATAGCTGCAAGCTTTCTTGTTTCGGAGCCACTTTTGAGCTGTCACTTGCCCTTGACTTTTGCCCGTGACAAGCACTGCCTGGTGCTGGTGCTTCCAAGCACTGCCTCGAAAACTTGTGGAGGGATCACGTAACCAGTGCATAGGAAAGCCAAAACAAGGTCTCCAAAAGCGGAGCTTCAGTTCGAGTAAAAGGAGCGCTGAGAGAAATGCCGCGAAATTGGCCCTGGACGAAGTGACGTGCAATAGTTGCGGCAGCTATTAAAAAAAGTAATGGGACCATCGCTGCCTCCTTTTCACATTGTGCATGATTCTTATCACTGCAACCATCAGTTAGCACGTGGTATTCCTCCTCGCCCCCTGCAGCTGTGTATGAGTGAACCACGGTAAGTCCGCGAGCACGGCGATGCTGCAAGAAATCGGACTATTCTCTTTTGCGCAGAGTCACCGGCTTGTGAAAAAACGCTTTTTTGAGCATGTCTACTGCACTGGTGAGAAAAATTTTTTGGCACATTTTCAGATAGTGAAGGAACCTGAAAATGTGATAATCTGGAAACATTTTTTGGCCGAAAACCGCAATTATTTGCCCCGTGTCCCCCCTTAAGATGGCGACAGATGTATATTTCACGTAGCGTGCATCAACAATGCACTGCTTTCAATCTTTTGATTGCGAAAGCTCATTCAAAAGATAAATTATTTAAATATTTAAATAGGTAACACGTCGCGTCATGTGTTTTTGACATTCTGCACTATTGTACTATCGACCGAAAAAGTTTATGGACCACAGGATATCCGAAAACGCTAAATATCCGAGCAGCCTTTAAAAGTAGCCAGTAAAACCATACATTACAATGTTGTTCGCATATACCAGTAGAGGGTGGAAATGGTAATACCATGCTGCGTTTTGAGACTGCGGAGATATTCAGCTTTTTGTCAGATCCATTGGTCTGTTAACTTTTTGGGTTGATAGTACATATGCTGCAAGACGAACTTGATCTAGGTTAATTAAGGCCACAATGGATTGTACTGAGGACACGTTGAGGTTCACAGACAGCGATGACGATGGCATTATGTGTAAACAAGCAACTGCACATGTGCGAGCACATTTGACAGAACACGGGGCTCAAATACTGCCATGCCAACGTGACCAGGTATGCTTTTGGTTTTGCTGACAAAAGTGTTTACACCAGTTCGCAGCTCGCACTGCAGATAAGAGGCAGCAACGAGGTGTTAGTAATAAAGGAGAAACTTTTCCTGTTGCACAAGCTCAAGTGTTCCACTTTTTCATATGCGAAAAGGTACTTGAACTTCGTAAAAAAAATCTTGCAAATAATGTACTGCAGCTCAAAAGAAAGCGGCCTTCACTCAGTTCTTTCAGCAGAGAGGTGTGCTCATTGTAACCACCACCTTTATCCTCACTTTTCACTTCTTTTTTGTGGCAAGTCCAATTATAACTACTGCTTTTGTGGAATTATCACATTCGTTATAAGTGGATTTATCTGTTGTGTGCTCTGTCACATTTATGCATGCATTTTTCTCTCTACTGCTTTTTTCCCATCTCTCCTCTCATGTTCCGTTCCCTTTACCCTTTCCACCAGAAGCTGCCATGATAGCTCTGTAGCTGTGCCATTTTTACTGCTGAGCGTGTGACGTCATAAATTCAATGGCTGTAGTGACCTCATTTCAGTGAGAGTTGTGGTATCGCTACAATACTCGAATGTGTCCCGACCACTGCAAGATTGAGCTTAGTGAGCTGCGTACAGGGCTGGGTCAGCCATTACTGTGCATACACTGGTGCACTGCTGCAAGCGCACACTTGGCCTACAACGAGCACCGAGTGTAGGGCAATGAAAGGGTCGGCCAGTCTCAGTAAGTGTTCCCCTCTAAAAAGTGTGGCCTGGCTCAGTAGGACCATGCTTGGTAGGACCATGCAACAAGCTTTAGGCACTGCGCTCCAGCTTAGCATTTGAAAAGCATCAAGGCTAGGTATGGGCTCGGTGTAGGTGAAAGACAGGAGAAGTGAGCTCAAGTCCGAGCGATTTCCAAATTGGTATTCGAATTAGAGAAAAGCGGGCATGCACCTGGCGTTGTCTTGGAGAGGTCTCCTCTGCAGTTGCTCTCGCAGTTGCATGGCGCATCAATTCAAGACCGAAGGCATGTTTCCTATTGACAACAGTTTAACACTTTCCCTACCGAGATTTTTGGCCAAAAATAATACAAAAAGACCGATTTTTTTAATTTGCCTAATTCATTCTGCGTATCTTGAAATAACCAAAATAGTACATATAACAAATAAGGTCCCTAAAGGCACTTTATTTGTAAGGCACACGCAAAATATTTTTTTGAAAATATGGAGAGAGGGTTGGGGGGGGGGGGGGGGCTTCACTGTACTGCACAGTGAAGATTGTCTGACTTTCTGTAGTAATACCACGCACAGTTTCCATCCTCTGTCACGGGTACCTTTATGCCAGGCGCGGCCGAGAAAACAAACCTAGGAGGCTGCGATGGGGGGCTCTTTACATCTATCGGCGTCCACTGCCTACGTGTCGAGACGCTGTCGTCGTCAGAATCCGATGATCCTGAGAAGTGAGAGATGCTACTCGTTCAAATATTGGTTCGTGAGGCACTGGCCAATGTTGATGTTGTTGTTGATATGTCTGTTTCTTTAACAACAAGTGGCACCCTTTTCTTTAACAATGCAATTTCTTTTTATGGTGGGCTATGCAGCGGCAGTTCTTTGTGTACCACCTGGAGCCGGGCACCCCGTACATGTTCCGCATGTGGGCTTCTAACCGCCTGGGTCCCGGGGAAGCCACGACGGTGTACGCCTCCACCTCCAAGCCGCTCGACCCCGCAGGTGCGGTTCAATCTTCATTTTAACATTTTTACTGCGGCGGTTACAGCTGGTTTACGGCGGTCATTCCCCTTTACAGTTTTGCAGGGCTTTCCTGTAGTGCAGCAAGTGACATCTTTGCTAGAAATGAGCAGAGAGGGAAAAAATTCTTGTTGCTTCTGATCTGACGGGATGTGGTGCCATCTCTGTGCACCTTGAGGAAGTTTCAAAGGAGCACATTTCCCTGGTGATTCACCAATGGGTCACAATGCACCAGAGGAATATGGCAACTGACCCGTCACCACGCACAGGAATTGCAGCTTCAAAAAAATTGGCTGTGGCTTAACTCAGGTTATGCCTGGGTGTGTGTAGCGAGAGGCACGGTTAATCTTATTGTTTAGCTTGGTTCTCTCTACGGTTACATCTTTATCGTTTAGGCTTCGTACGTCTGAGTGTTTAGGATTGGTTGTTACCTCTCGTTAAGTTATGGTTACATTAAAGACTAGACATTTTAAAGTGTAACGCATTTATTTTGAAAGTCTTCATCTTGTTGTTTCTCAATTGCCACAAAGTCGGCCCAATGGTCGGTGAGGCTGGAGGATAAGGGGTTGTCGCCCAGTGACTTGAACACGTTTCGGGTGCTATCCTCATCTGAATCCACTCGCCTGGCCGCTTCGTACTTACGATGCTTCTCGAGGCGTGTGGCTCATTCTTCCTCCGTCTCCTCGGCTCGCTGCCTCCTCTTGGTTTCGTTCTGACGACGAAGCCTGGCTTCTTTCAGTCTCTCTGACTCACTTTCCATATCTACCGACGAATCCCACCAAGACGCCCCTTCTATATATACGATGCAACGCCGGCTCTTCCTCTGTTGTTGCAACGCGGTTTCCCCGGCTCCTCCTCTGACGTCATGCCAGATGGCGTGACGAGTGGTGCTGCCAGCTGTGGCGGTTGCTAGGCAACGGCTCAGCTCGCAGTGCGGCCACCGGCCACAGTGAAACGGCGACAATACGGCCAATGTAGTTCTCGCTACAAAAGTGCTACTGCAGTGTACGTGTTACGGGAGCCAACTTCGTGGAGAGCAAATAGTATCAAAAGCAGGCGCCGTATTTTGAGATTACCTTTTCCCAATTCCATCCTTTTCATTTCATATGCCCTGTTGACTAGCCAATCCAGGCAGTTGCTGGGGCCGACTTCGTGAAAGCCAATGACAAAGGGCAAATAAAGACAAAAAATCGAAAATGGAAAGAATTGTTACAACATATAGCCCCAGCATTGCCGCACAGCACTGTCACTCAGAGCTGTCCTAATTCTTAAAATGTGAAGGTGTGTCGTTCGGTCATCTTGCTATGGCTGGCTGGTGTTCAGATGTTTAGGTGTCACCCTCATGGTGAGTACTTCTACTTCATTTCATACTTAGCAGTAGGGCTATGCAAGTAGTGCGGTCTTAGAAATCTTACTCCTTATGTTTAGCAGCTCAATGATTTTTGAGTTGTGCCGCTTCGGATGAAAAACTACTACTTATATATATATATATATATTACAATCACAACTTGTGGCCGCAAGGCTACATCAGATTGCATTTTAGTTCCGCATCCTTGCGCCAGCAGTATTCAGTGTACCATGGTTTTGTCACAAGCACAAGTGGTGTGTGCCACTCCACTCATTCGAAGGTAAATACGTCTACACCTACGGCACATTCCACGCAGTAATTATGCCATTTTCTTGTGGCACGAAATGTTACGCAAATTACATGACTGCATACCTATATCTTTTTTTCATATGTGACGCAATATTTTTTGGTCATGAATGCGAGCAGCGAGAGATTTCCCTCCAGCCTGCGTAGCATATGATACATAGTATGGTGCGGTCAGAAAACTTTGTTTTACTGCAAGAGCAGTGCGTGGCTCTGCTAAAGGACAAGATAGGTGGGCAAGTTGGAGTAGATTCACAGCTGCTTTAGGTAGCGCGACAAGACAAGGACAAAAAAAGGAACTGACAGAACATGCACTGACTTGTCAGTTCCCTCCTTCTCTGTCTTTGCCTTGCCATGCTACTTAATGTAATACCGTTGTCACACAGACACTCTGATCGCGATCGAGCCTGATCCATATCGAAATTCTCTACTGCAATCGGCTCTCTCCCACAGCTTGCGCAAAGGAGCCAATCACGACCTTAGGAATCTGATCGCGATTGAAAGTGTGCCATGTGACACCTGTATAAGCTATAATTCTGCGGCTCATACAATGCTGAAAATGTGTCTATGGTGTCCCAGCTCTCCCCTCTCCTCCTTCACTCTCCCTCTCTCTGCTGCTCGGGTTGTGCAAGGGCTATGTCGTGTTGACAGGCCCATGATTTAATAATTAAGTGTGGGTGAAGCAATAACAACCTAAATGCTTGATAACACTGATAATGTGCTCATAAATAACGAGCAAGAAACATGGCAGTAGTGTTAATTCTCAGTCTTGAAATAATGCTTTGCTTTTGCTTCCTCTGGTTATTTAGAAGTGGTGCAGAAGATGTTTGCCGGCGGGGATGACTTCAGCACGGCAGCATGGATGGTGGCCGTCTCAATGGTCATGGGCACCATCCTGATTCTCTCTTGCCTCAGCTGCCTCCTCATTTACAAGGAAGGGCGACATGGTGCGTTCATTCACTCATTCTTCATTCTGAAGGCTCACATGCTTATCAGTGGTGTCTTGCTTATTACATGGTCGGAGTGAAGTTCTGAAGGCTCGCACGCTGCTCAGTGGTGTCTTGCTTGTTACATGGTCTGAGTGAAGTTATCAGATACAGTTGGGTATAGTTCTGGTCCATTGTGTTGCCACTTTGAGCTTTAATAATAATTTTAAAAAAATCACCGCCCAAGCACTTTGTACAGATGGTTAACCAGTGAAGCTAAAACGTGCAGCCCCGCTGTTTATCACTGGGTTAATTCCTATGGTACATTAAAGTCTTCCTCAGTTATTGGTTACGTCTGTGTTTCTTAATGAGGTTACACACATGTTCAGCTGCGACGGAGAAAACTACGCCTCTGACGGTATGCCCTCAGTCCACCGTTGTCACATTGCCGTTTGCGATTCTTCGAAATTAAATTACTTCAAAATTAAATCTGTTCATCACGTAAGACAATGAATGGCTCATACCCCCTTAAGCACTGACTCATACCCCCGTAAAGGCGGCCTCCCCATTAGGACGACAGCAGAGAAGTGAAATTCTATGCTGGAATGATTAGCAGCAACGCAGCCAGCTGTGGAAGCAGACGACGACGACGAACCCAGGAGCAGTGGCACGAGCGCGCCAACGAGCCAGCTGTGGAAGATGACGACGACACTCGAGCCATTGCTGATGATGATAGTTTCTGTGTACGGGTGACAGATGAACGAATCGGCTAGCCATACACAGCTTCACTATAAAACACTATCACCTTACGTCAGGAAAAATTGGTATGAGTGAAACTTGTGGTGCCCCCCTGTGAACATTTACAAGACTCAATTGAATAATCCATTTATTGAAACTTCCAGCACATCAAGCTGTATAATAATTTGGTCCCTGGCTGCCATCTTCTATGGTTGCATTGTTAGCTTATATGGTAAGGCAACAGCCCCGGAAGGACAGTGATCCTGAGTGCAGTCCACAAACCAGAAAAGAAATTTTCTTCAACTGTGACGTTTGCTTTTCCACGACACTGCAGTGAATCCTTGTCAGATGGATGGCATTTTTTTTTTTTTCTTACATGAAGCTTGCTTCACCTTATGGACTTCTACAGAACCTGTAACAATTTTCTCGCTTTGCTTGCAGTGCGGTCAAGTGAAGTGTAGGGCAATGTAGCACACCTCTGTAAAAATATTTAAATATGCAGTGTGTAAACCGTTGCTGTGAGAGCACAACAGTGTTAATAGTCAGATGGTGCAACTCCAATACTTTCTCAAGACTATATTCTTTTGGGAAATATTGTTCTCATTTACAGAACAATCCACTCTCAAAGGGAACACTTATCTAGTATTCAGATCAACATCAACCCCATACGAAGAAAGTCCTCAATGTGACTTGCTAGGTATGCCTATATTGATAAGAGATTATTTCCTAGGCCATTGTGTCAAAACTAAGCTGTAATTAGTCTCTTGAACTACTCATTTCAATTTAACGGTGGATTGTACCACACATGGCCACGACCATAAATATGAGAGAACATAGATATTTTTAGGAATAAAAATAGTAACATGTTACGTATAACACATCCCAGGCATACACTGCAGCTACATCTGAAGGCTTATGACAGCAGTATCATTGCTGGAAATATTTATGAACCCAGCAAGAGAAGTTTAGAAAAATTACGAATTGAAATATATGCGTTGTTGATAAGCCTGAACTCGATTGGATGATTAATATTGCGCTGTATCACTTTCTGCAGAGGAGTTTCAAGACGAGGTAGAAGAGGAGGAAGAATCGTCGGCTGTGCCGCACATCGTTGCCAACCCAGGCTTCGAAGTTGACTTGGAGGAAAGCTTTCTCCTAGATCGCCCCGACTGCAACGACAACAACGAGCGTGCAGTCAGAACCAACAACAACTCGGTGGTGCGCCCGTCGCATGTATGACTGAATTGACAGTGCCGGCCCGGTGCATTAAGCAGAGAACCTAGCAGGAACAACAGTGACCCACAAAGCACTGCAGCTTAGTCTTGGGATGCTAGAAAAGCCTATAAACGTGCAGGCAACATGGGTTGTGGCCACCAGACTCGCTTTCCCAGTGTTTCGTTGCCCTAGTTTCTCTAGTGCGTCGTTTATTTCAAAGCAAAAGACCTTCTTCATCTGCCTGGAGTGACCAGCCAGCTTCCAGTACAGCGCCTCCCTGTCGGCTTTTCAGCAAGGGTGATGAACGGAATGAAGTCTGAAGAGAACAGTGTTCCTGGAATCATTTCGTATGCTTGTGAACTGAAGGGAGTGGTTTCTTGACAGCTGAAAATTTCTTGCTGCAGTGATTGAACTGTTCGTTTTTTTTTTTTTTTTTTGTCTAAGTTTGCAGTGACTCTTCTGCTGAAAAGGGTGCAATTTTGAATTAACCGAACCTTTGCTCTTACCAAAGTGGTTTTTTTTTTTTTTTTTTTGCTCCCTTTGTAACCAAGAGACTCAGCATCAGCATTGTTTATTGAAGTAGTGTGGAGGCATATTGACATGTGCTGAAAGTGTAAAGGAGCAGTTCTGTTAAAGACGAAGGCTCCCTAGAACGCTGGGAACTGGCAGCTTACACTCCGCAAACTCACGTGAATCGGGAAGCCTGCGACGTGACTCAGCGTCCTTCACTCGTGACTCGCTGCCTCGCTATGGTAAGCTGTCGCCATTTTTGTTCCCTCCTTTTCACAAAAGCACACTTTCATCGCGACATCATGTGCCGAAGAGCATTTTGCAGTGTGAGTGATGATTGTGATCTTTTTTTCAATGTAATGTCCTTTACGTCGATTAGTGGCAGGAGATCTGGTGCTTGTATCAGCAGGGTTCCCGGTGAAGTGAAGCAACCAGCACGAGAACGCTGGGATGCATTTATACTGTCACAAGATTGAAGAAAGAAATATGCTGTTAATCGAGTTGCCTATAGAAAGATTCATCTTTTAGCACTTGCTGCCAATTTCCAAAGAGAAAGCACTGTTTCTGGCAAGCTTCTCGCCCATCAAATTTAAAGCAGTATCGACACATATTTAAGTTGTAGAAGCTCTACCACACGCTTTTTTTACTCGTAATAAGATCGCACTTAGCAAGCATGAAGTTTGGGCAACATAACATATTGTAATTTGATACTAAAGTTGATCTCTGAACAGCAGATGTGGTGTCTTCAACATTATTGTAACATGGAGTGAAATTCCTTGGCATCGTGTAGCTGTAAGGCTAGGTATGGTGACGTTACTCATAAAATAAAGTATGCTCTGTGTACTTGTCGTGACTGCACTCGTATGTGGCAGCCACAGTGATTGCAGAAACGAAGCTAGAAGCCAATGTGTCATGATATCAGGACACATTCATCTTCTGTCTACCGGAACCGAAACTGTTTCTTAGAAACAAGTATTATAATAAATTAAGATTTCTTGACCCTAGCCAGTATTTTTTTTAGAGCCTAGAGGGCTCGGACCTTCATTTGTCGGGAAAAATATTAAAGTAGAAAATGCCACGTCGGTACTCCTTAAGGTGATTCTCTGATAAGTTACACGGCTTGGGGACTTCTGTTTAGTTCTACATATGCTCAATGAACTTCTGTTCAGCCAAATTTCTTATGAAACAGATTTTCAAGGTTCATTCAAGTTGTGTGAAGGGGAGAGCATTGTATAATAGAAGAAGGAAAAACCTGCCCATGGGGTGGGAGTATTACTCTTAAAAACATACCCTGCTTTAGAAGTGACCTTCTTATACCTAATGTGCCGAAGATTTAATTGTAAGTGTAATTGGATTCCTCTGTCAAACATATTGTTTTGGTCTTGAAATGTTGCGTTGCAAGCCGACAACAGTGCCGTTTATGAAGAATGTCAGCTTGTAGTTGGCAAGATAGTGTTGCACCATTTTCATTGCGGTGTACAAGCTCTAGTAATATTATTATGAAACTCTCAGCCTTTGATAGCTGTCATACGCCTTTTAGGTCGAGTGTGTTCATGCATTGTAGGTTTTAACAAATAATCGTCCCAGAGTGCTGTCTTTTTTTCTTTTCCTTGCCAGACAGAATACCGATAAAGCTCCTAGGATGTAGAAAAATAACAATTCCAATTGCTGATGGTATTACAAGTGGGGCTCAACATCTTCGGCCAAAGCCCGAAAACATAATTTTCTGAAATTCTATTTTATTTGTGAGAGGTCAGTATTCAAGGGCAGCATGATGTGCTAGAAAGGGTGTCATACCTGTGAATACTTAAAAGTTTCATTTGCTTAAAAGCTCCGTAGATTCAGCACAAGATTGGTGGTTGTGTAGGACTCTGAGTATGATAAGCATGCTTGAAACATGATTGATCGGGACAAAATTTGGATGAAATTGAAATTTACTTTCCAGTCGATGCTAGTGTAAGGGCCTGTTACATTCTGTGTGTCTACTCATCTTTCATAACGATCAAGCATATTTATTCCTTAGTGTGATAAGTTCACCGCTACCATTAAATACATAAACCCAGTTTTGTGGTTGGTTAGTCTCATGATTTAATGAAAGTGCTATCCAGATGAAACTTTCTGTACACTCTCATGATTCTTAACTCATAAAAATTTCCATCCAGCATCCATAACATCTGCTTACTAGATATTACTGGGAAGACAGGTAAACTTATGTGTATAGTCACCAAAAACATTATTAACACTCATGTGTACAATATAGTCACTGATAGACACAGGTCACATTCATGGGGAGTCGTGAAAAAAAAAAAAAGTGACTTGTTTGTTTTTGTTTTCAAAAAAAGAAAGCAACTTAGAAGGCCAAATTGCATTATACTTTGGTATAAAAGAAAACTGCCAAATTCCTTTGCCAATTTGGAGTTATGCGAGAACACCTGTTACAACTTCTGAAGCTAGCATCTTTTATGTTGTTTATTTTGACTTCTTCTTTGACTTATGTTTAGTGCATTAAATGGGCTAATACGTTTTATATCGATAGTTGTTAAATTTATACCCTAATTTATGCATGAAGCAATTATGCAATGTTTTGTGGTTCACACAGCTGACTGTTATAAATGATTGTCACATAGTATGGTTTCATATTTAGAGGTATTAGTTTTCGTTCTACAAATTAACAAATTTGGAATGTCTCGGCTTCTTATGCTGCTGAGATGACAAATCACAGAACCTCACTAGTTGTTCACTATGGAGTTTCTTTATCATTGTAACAGAATGGATGGTTACATCTAGGCAATCAAGGCTCAAAAAACAATGATGTGGGCACAGCTGGCTGATCTGTTAGCATTATTAATTGTGCCAGTTTGTTTTACAAAGTGCTAGGTGTGCTACTTTATAAACTTCAATGTCGTTGCTTCATTCTGCCAAGTTAGCAAAGACTGATAACTTGTATTAGGCTTGCTTGTTTTGTTTTGATTATCTGGTATTGCATTACGCGTTCTAACTGTCAAGTATACCCCCTGCAGTAGCTCAGTGTCTACCGCACTGTGGTGCTCATTGTGAGGTCACAGGTTGGATTCCCGGTAGCGACGGCCACATTGCGATTGCGGCGGAATGCAAAAATGCTTGTGGACAGTGATTTGGGCGAACATTAAGGAATCCCAGGTGGTCAGAATTAATCCGGAGCCTTCCACCATCGTGTCCCTCATAACCCACCGTGGATTTACAAGAAGCTAAACTCTAGAATTTTTTTAAAGCCATCGAGTACATTTCCAGTATGACACTCGTTATTGCTTGGTTGTTTTTCATACTATTGAAGTACTGTATTCTTTCGGTGTCCAAAGCCGTAAAACAACACGGCACTCTCTGAAAGCTTGATATCATCAGCTGTTGAGACATTTGGCAATCCACAGCTGTGCTGTACAGTGTAGTTTAGAATGATAGAAGCTGGACATCTTGAATAGATGTTTTGCAGTCGCCTTGTGCACCATTTTGCACCCTGCCCGTCTGCACCCCAGCTGCCGTAAGCATGAACTAACTGTGAATCTGGTTGATCTGGTGAGGGGCATTAATCGCTTTCAATCATGTTGCTTTGCACTGAATAGCTGTCGGCTACTCTGCAATCAGTTGCGAGTGATGCTTACTGTGAGGCTGGGTTTGTCTGATTTTAGCGCTCTGCAGTGAATGTTAGTTTAGTTACACTACAACATAAGTGCTAAAATTTTAAGGGATGTGCCACATTGGCTAAACCTTTGTTGCTTAACTTTTGCACCAAGACCCATTCTTGCAGCTACTCAGGCTGCCCGAATGACAGTTGTAGAGGTACCAACATGGTTGTCATGCTTTGGTAAGCATAGGAATGTAGACTGAGCAGAATTGTAGTAAGAGAAATATAGTCTCAGTGGAGGTAACTAGACGGCAGTTCTTTGAACTGACTGCACATGACTACCTCTGGGAAGTTCAGACCTCAAAAATCGAGGCGTTCAAACGACAATTCAGACGTCCACCCCCATTTGACCAATGGCATCCACCATGAAAGAGGCCGTCACAGGCAAAGTCTGTCAAGAGCTTCATGCCTGTATTTCCTCCCACCTTACAAATTGGTGGCATGGGGGAAACTTGTGTTTTCTTGCAGTTTCGAAGTGCGTGTTCATGTTTGGCTCCGTCACATGGTCACAATGCAGTGAAGGATGTCTGGCAGTTCAAAGGTTCCTAAAGCGCGCAGCATTGCTACTCGCTTTCGTGGAATTTAAAGTAAGGCTAGGCTCAATGTCACTGGTCACTACAGTTATTGTACAAACAGCATCGGCACCACGCATGTAAACATGGCTTTAAAAGTGTGTTCAGTCCTAAGGCTAATCGTAGTTGCCAAACAAGTCTTGTAGCGCACAGGCGGCAGTTGTAGAGAACAGTGATGTGAACAAAGATTGACAGAAGAAGTAACCTCATGGTCGAGCGAAGAGGCCCTCACCTTTATGAAATTGAATTTTTTGGTCGCATTTTCGGTGCCTGGAATGCCAGAAATTAAGCTCGTTCTCGCTGCCAACGAGAAGAACTCTAATGAAAAGGACATATGCAATGGTGGTTCTTTGTTGCTGCGCAGTTGGTGTGATGCCCTTGATGGTTTCATTCAGAGATTCTCATTAAGCAGGATATCATTTTGAATTGTTGCTTGTGGGGAAAGGGAGTCATTCCTTTTATGCCATTTTATGCCGCTCACCCTACAGCAAGTAGCAGCTCCATGCAAATTTTTTAATAAGTGCAAACAGATGCTGCGCTTGAGCAACAGCACATTGCTTGCTCTGAACAGGCCTGTGTATATGCGGGTGGTATGTCGAAAAACATGCACATTTTCATGTTTTGTGCTGCTAGGATTTTGATTCTTTTTGAAGTGTATCAGCTTCTTAAATTGATATAGCAATGGTACGATTGCTTGTGTAGGTGAAATCACATGTGCCATCACTGCGAGGATGCTTGCTGGAATGTTTCCTTGGTTTCAAATTAGTTTTTCCAAATTAGTTGATGCGCTAGTGTTACTCAAAGCTAAACTAGAGTCACTCATGATTTAGGCAAGAGGAACAAAGTCATTGGAGGTGTGGAGTGTCATTATAAATCGTTGGTTGTTGTTGCTTGCATGTTTTTGTGATTGCCCGTGTTCACTTTTTTCAGCAGTTCTGTTCATTTCAAGTTAGGAGGTGAAGCTTGAGCATTTGAAAAATGCATTTCTCGAGAGACCATTTCTTGCAAAGTGAGGAGCTTCGGTGATTGTAGAGGAATCTACTTCATCTTCCAAACACTTTTCTAGCCGTGATTGAATCAAAGTCCAATTTCCATTGTGCTCTGTCTTTTTTTTTTTTTTTTTTGAGGTATCAATACTTAGTACTAGTTGCATTCCAGCTCATGGACTTGGGTGTAAAGGACACCATCTTATATTTATTGCTGTATGGTTAGTAAGCCTTTTTTATGAATGGTTTTAAGTTGACACATGCATAAGGTAGTTAGTCTGGCTGTGAGCAGAAGGCAAACTGGAATAGTGTCTGTGCATTTCTGTGTGTTCAAATCTGCAAGAGGAGTTTAGAAGTGTAAACACAGAACATGAAGAACTGCCATGCTTGAATTAATATGTGGCAGTGTCAGCTTGTGTAGAACGCTTACCTGCTCATTGCTTTATGGTATACTCAGGCCAGATGTAATTTTCAGTCTGCAGTTGTCCCCGAATGGTTTTCTGATGTGTTGCATTCATAGGTTGATTCTTTCATCAGAGGACGACTTCTTTGTAATTTATTGTGCACTAAAATACTCCTTTCCAAAGCCTGTTCAGCTGAAGCAGTAGAATATTGTGTTGTCCTGACTTATATTGAATAGATTGTCACTGTTAAAGAATGCGCTCTTGCTACTGTCGTTATTATACGTACCTTTATTTGAGCTATAGTGCTTCCTTTGTTCTGCCTCCCGAGGGGCTTATAAAAGTTCAGTGGTAAGTCTATACTGACCCACTTGGCAGGCAATAAAAGTGACTTTTAAAGTTGGTAGTCCGTCAAGTATGTCATCATCCACTTCTGGTGACTTCTGTGCATCCCAAATGCTTTATTTATTACGTATAATGTGCAGCTATTGCATGATGTTAAAGAGCACTTACAGCATCTTGCCTTTTCTTTTCAACAAGTTCTGGCACTCTTGACCTTCTTTTTTTTCCCATTTTCTTCATCTGAGAACTAGTTTTAACTATCTTTGCACAGCTGTTTCAAGTCCTGTTCTGGACCTTGCACAGCTGCGCATCTACATGCAAGCAATTATACTACCATTGTGTACCATGTATTACATTTACAGTGGTGTGCTGTCTCTGACTCCTGTGTTCTTGCTTAGCACATTTTCGTTGTGCTTCAGCACACACACATCACTGTTTTTAGAGCCAGCTCGAATACTATCTTGGTCAGGGACGACCTTTGTTATATTCCCAGTGCCATTTTTATGTTCGTTAGTTTTTCGTACACATAATGTCAAGCTGTTCACATTGGACAACTTAGTGGTTTACTGTGAAGCTACATTGTCAAACACTCTTGCATCGCCTTTGCGTGGTTGTATTCATACTGATTAAGCTGTGGAATCTTGCACTCTTTTTTTGACGGTCACTTTCTTTATATGTATATGGTATTAGCCAGTGGTACAGTGTTATGTGCCAGTGTGTTTCATTGCTCTTTTCTTTCACATATTAGATTATCTTTTTTTTTTTTTGCTGACCAATGTGAGTAGGTAGATGTGCACAGGCTATGACGGACTGAACCTGTACCCTCTCTTTGATATCGAGCTTATGACCAAGCGACATTGATATGCCTAGGATTCGCAATATTGTGCTTTGTAAACAACAGCACACCATCTTTCTGTTTGCCATAGCTATACTGGCCTGCAGCTAAGGTACTGTGCTAATTAAAACAGCAAAGCGGATTTCTAATATTGAATCTATATTACAACATTATCTTAGAACAAGCAGGTAATACACGATTATATTACACACACACATTCTTTTGTTATTTAGATGTAAACATACTTTCTAATAGGGCATTATCCAATGTCATGTGGCAAATGTATCCAGTGCTGTACACTGTTTTTCAAAATTTGCAGTGTACATTTATCTTTAGCATACGACCTCGGGCAGCTGTTTTGTCATACTCATTCGGTTGAGCGCATCAGTATGCTGGTATTGCATGGAGACTGAAATAAGTATTGCCTTACTGCTTACTGCAATGTTTTCCTCAGATCTGGCTTTTCCAAACTGTATGTTTGGCTGAGCATCCAGTCAAACTTGATACATTCCTCATTCCTCAGGTAGTGCTGTTCTTTAGCGCTATGTGTGGCTGAATGCACTTGTTGAATCTATGCCACTCCGAAGATGGAGTCCTTGTGACAAGACAACAAAATAACTGCTGCTAAGACAAACTCGACTGATGCGTTGCACAAGAAGAGGACTTTTTTTTTTTTAATCGCTCTAACAATGTCCTAACTGCACTAGGATTTCTCAGAAGATGCTCACTTTATGAAGTGTGCATATTTCTGTTTAGTGCAATAAACACTGGCCAGTTTCGCTTCTGCATTTCTAGTAGTGAGGGCGGTAGATGGTCATTGTTGTGCCGTTGTCCTCGCAGACGTCTGGCGTAGAGTTGATGGTGTCCTGTTCTGTGAGAATGGTGCTTTCAGGTTGATTGCCTCACAATAATGTGACATGTGCCACTATTTTTTTATCGCACCTATAGATGGCGCCTGAATGCATGGGTAAAAAACATGCCAGGGCAGCTCGACTGCCATAGACATGCCGCTTCTTGTATAACTGACTGGTCTCTGGTGTTCGTGTTTGTTTTTGACATGTGACATGAGTGGCCCGAGCTGGGAGTCTTTCTGCAGCCTACGTCTGCGCATTTTCATTTCAACGTAGAGGTGTTAGTGTATGTGAAAGAGTGTGTGGAACCGTGGACACAAATAATGCATACTCAGTTTCATTGTAATAAAAATACTTTGCCTTTTACTGTTTGCTCCTTGGTTTCATCAAATGGACAATACAAAAGAACACAAAGACTATATAATAGTCTATAGAGAAGATAGACTTTTCATTGACTAGCACTCCTCAGATGGCACTGTTCGCTGCCAACAACAATCAACATCGTTCACAACATAAGCAATGAAGCAAAGTCGCACAAATCTGGCAGTGCTGCTCTAGAGCACACTTTGCAGTGGACATAAAGCAATATGTTAATAGCTTTTTTCTACACTATCGTAGTTACATTTTCATTGTCTTGGCCAGCCAGACTCAGGCATTCATGGCAGCAGTACACTATTAGTAAAGCAATTTGGTACTATTAAGGTTTCAACACTGTTCACAACTTTTACTCAGTCCATGGTAAATATTAAAGCACTGCAGCCACATAAAAAGACCCATTTATATTTTAATCTGTTCATTTTAAAACACTGCTGTCACACAAGTACCAAGCAGCTACACAAACTATGTTTGGCTTTAGTATATGCTGTTTCTTAAGATATAAAATATGCAGTGTTAATGCATTTAAGTTGGGTCGTATGGAGCATGCTTTAATTGGGTAAAAATGCTACTATTGTGCAGGGTCTCGGCACAGAACCTGAGGAAAGCTGTGTTCTCGCAAAGGCAATGCTGTATGTAATCGTGGCGTGAAGCTTTGTTATTGTGCTGGTCAAGAAGTTTGTATGTGCCGTGAATACAAAAGTAAAGCGCTATAGATGTGCAGTCATGAAGAACAGCTCATCCACTGCACTGTGTCTGTAAGCCTTTTACAGCTGCTTGTTTTCAGCTGCACGCAGCTTTCTGAGCTATGCCTTGATGAGAGTAGAGCTCTTGTTAGCAATTTACTCCATAAAGGCTAGGATGACAGTGTGGAAGCTGCATGGATGCTTTGACCATTGTATGAGAGCAGTAACCGAGTGTCATCATGTACCACTACAGATAAATTATATTAAAAGGGCACTAAAGAAAAGCATTAAGCCAAGTGCGACTGGCAGATCAATCTTTCGAAGGTTCTTCTGTGTCTTCCTGGTAGAAATATCATCATCAGCCTATATTTATGTCCACTGCAGGACGAAGGCCTCTCCGCTGCGATCTCCAATTACCCCTGTTTTGCGCTAGCTAGCTTGTGGTGGAAATATACGACTTACTAATGCAAAATATAAAGGGTAGAGTTTTCCTTCTTGGATTGTGCATGGCCAACTGCAGTGCCAACAACATCAGTATGCAATATCTTTCTGCTTTTGAGTCTTTTTGGAAGGAAAAGAACACAAATGCTGCCAACTTAAATATCAGTTCGTTTCTACACTATCATCCTTTCTTATAATCTAACATTCAACATGCATCAACAAGATGTTGACACAATCATGATGCCATGGGGAGCTAGTGTGTCATTTACATACAATATATTTTTCTTTAGTATTCTTTTTGACCTCTGAACACTTTCAGCAGTACTGACCAGCCAAAGAAAGAACATTTTATGCTGGAGGCAAGCGTTTTCTATAGAATGTGGATGTGGTGTGGGACTCTTGTACACCCATAGGCAAATTCTTATCATAAGTCATGGGTTTCACAAAAAAAAAAAGGCCTAAATGTCTTGCTTCCTAGAATCAGCTTCAATTTCACAGGATTTTCATTGCTAGTACAGCTTCTATTTATTAATTTTATGCCTGTGCCTGGGCTGTAAATATATATATATATATATATATATATATATATATATATATACTTTTTTTTTCGGGTATGCGCGGTTAAATTTTTGTTCTCACTCTCTGAGCTTGCGTTCCGCACCGGAGAACTAACATTTTCAGTGTAATGACAATACATCAAAGCTAAGATAGTCTGCGTTTGCGGGAACTTCCTCAAAAGTACACCCATTGTAATGATCGCTTTGGCTTTCTAATGCATATTCCTAAGGGTCAGTGTACAATGCGGTTATATGCACAAGAGGAAAGAGCGCGTGCGTACTGTTAGGCGGAGTTAACTTTGACAGTAGAGAACCGTAGGGCACTTGTGGCCCTTGAGGGAGCGCGCGAACGCCATCATGGTGATCCTGTCCGTGACCAGCTTGGACCAGTTGTCGCGCAACCGGTTCTGCAACCTGCGCACACCGTCCTCCTGTGCACTGCCATTGCCCTCTGCGCAGATGACCTCGTCGCCAGTCCTGTTGTTCCCGTCTTTGCACTGCGGCAGTGCCGCATTGTCGGAACGGTTCTCGTCGCCGCCGCGCGTCGCTGCGCTCGGCAGTTCCGAACTGCTGGTCGTCGGGCCGCCGGCAAAACATTTGCTGCTGGACGCATCGGCGCCGTCGTTTCTCCGGTCTTGAGGCTGCCGCGGGAGTCTTGTCGTCGTCGTCGTCGTGACGATCAGGTTGTGGACAGCTTGATTGCCGGTGTTGACTTTGCAGACTCGATGTGCCTTGGAGTACTGATGGACAGGCTGGTCGGACAGACGAGCCGGCTGGCTCGGTTTCTTGCGTCGGATAGCCATGTGGGTCCGCTGCTGTACGATGGCTGTAGTGTCCTCTGAAACGACATAGCACGTACAGGATTGTAGCTTTTGTTTCTCCACCTGGGACTGTGACAGCTTTTCAAAAGCCAAAGCGCAAATCGGTTCGCCATGGATGTCGCGTAAGGGTGTATTATTACTCCCTTTGGGTGGCAAACACCATTGGTGCACTCTCGGAAAAGCTTGCACCCTTTGGGGCTAAAGAGTAAGAACCGGCGCTTGTAGTACACGAAAGTATTGGCATTAACGCCTCCTAAATTGGTATTGGCTTCTAAACTGATTTTAGTTACTCCTAGGAACCGTTCGCTGGAAGCGTGATTGACATCATCCAATATATGAGTCTACGTAAGCATTTCGTGCACAACGGTTGGAAGTCTCGGTACGCGATTCATCGCATAAAACATCGCATTTCATGAAACGAGAATTCCGCATTGTTTTTCCGTGCAACTCGCATGCGTAACTTCGAATAATGCGATAGCCGTGATGAAGCTTTGTAATTATATGTGTAATTATTGTAAGAGCCCGTCACTAACGAATCCTCTGTAGTAATAGAATGTTGGATGAGTCTTTGTGATTTGGATACGGATGAAGGAATGTGAACACATTCTGAACTTTTTTTCACGCGACTGACTTCTCACGGTTTACAACGGACGACACGTCTGACGCGATCACGCGTGCAACCAGCGTGATCTGACCGCCTTGTTTACAATGGACACTGACAGTGTAAGCCTATAGTTTGAAGGTACTTTGTATAATAGTTGCGGGTCACAGTTGAGATTTAATAGCGAAGCACAAGAAACATGTTTCCGACGGATTTTCGGCACTGGCCGGCGTCACGAGGCGTCGACGCTTGATCTGGCATTGACAGACTTCGGCATCGAGCGAGTGTCGCCCTCAGAGTCGGATTGTTCTGAAGACGTCGACCGGATGCCGAAAATCCCCCGGGAACTTGTTTCTGGGGGAGTTCCGCAACAGTCCTTCGACGGCGGTGTTCGGTATCAAATGTCAATCAAAGAACGCAGCCTGTGTTGGAGCCCTTAGCGGCGGTTATGTCGGGGGTCGGTGAGAACGCGCAATCAGACGCCCGCGTCGGTGACGAGCTAACGGAAGCCATCAACGCAGCCACACCTGCAGGCCGCGCCGGCACAATATGCAGGAACATGAGTCGAATATATCATATAAGGATTTATAGGGAAGCATTTCGAAAAGGGAGCGCTTGCCGAATCGGTTAGGTTTAATTCGGGCAGTGGCGAAACGGCCGGACCCCTGTGACGTTCAGAAGGCTGTAACAACTCGCTTATACAGCTTCGATGGCTTTGTTCGACGAGTTGCGCAGATTGCCATACATCTGCGAAGGTTCCCACTTCTGTAATACCAACTACCAATATGTCTGTGCGGTAAGCCTTGATAACAATTGCCAAGCGATCGAGCACAGCTGCCTGTCGTTCGCGATGAGGACGCACTGTTGTCAAGGCTAGATGAATAGAACATACGGTTTTTTGTATGCTAACAAAGCCAGAAGGCGCGTAAAAGGACACGTCTTCTAGCGGGCTCCGCCAGCACCGTTGGCTCGGAGGGCTCGCACTGTTCTAATATAGCTTCCGACAGTACAGCCTCGTCGGCGTGTGGTGTCAGTGTACGTGTATAAGGCACGACGTGCAGCGTATACTGCACGGCCTCTTTTCGACTAAGCGGACATATATGCAACACAGTGCGCTAAATCTGCGGACTGTAGTTGAAGACGACCATATCACGTTCGAAAAGATGCGTGCAGCATACGGTGTCAAGAGACCCCCCGGCGACTCTGTCGCAGAAGTTTACGGACGCGAAGATATATATATATATATCACAAAGCAATCACTGCAGTTCACGACTATGTATACGTTGGATCGCGGTACTCACCCGCAATCGAAGGTCAGCCGAGAGTCGCTGGTCGACAGGCGGCCTGGCGCGCACAGAGGCGGCGCACTCCGGGAAGTGACAGCATGCCCCCACCGACAACCGCGCCGCCGAGGCCCGCTGGTGCGTGCGGCGTTAGCAGCGGCTGCGGTTCATGCGGAGTTTAGACGCCGCGATGAGAGCAGCAGCGGCGGCCCACTCGGAGCAGTTCCAAAAAAAGAATCCTCTCCGGCGATCCCATTTGGGAAACGCGCGCGGTGTTCCTCCCGTGCGAGCAAGGCGCACGGAACGCGAATCTCTTTTTCGGCACCGTCTTCCAGATGGCCCGCACACGCGCGCCGCGCTAGCTCTCCCCTGGACGTGGACTCGCGAGCGGCGGTACGCGCGCAATCCTCGTCTTTGGCCTGGCGCGACGAAAATATAACGCGCGATCCAGCGTGGTTCATCATCGCGCGTGTGCATGTGTGTATACGAGCGTTATCCATTGAAGGATGTGTTGTTTGTTTGCCCAAAAGAGCGCTGCACGACTGCTACAGTTCCTGTCGGCGTCGTCGTCATCGCATGTGGGTCAGCGGAAAAGCCTGCCTGAGCTTCGTTTGTTTCTCTTTATTTTTACTTCGGCTGTTGTAACGCCAGGGCGGCCCTATCCTGAGCACCGCTGCTGACGTATTATATTTCATCGCAATCATGGCTGTCTGTGTATACAGAACGTGCACAATCGGGGAGTCCTGTAATTTGTTAAGGCCTGAGCTTGTTGCGATCTTCGCGAACTCGAAAGTATAGCATGCAGTTCAAGGTGTGCACATCCACGAGGGAACGGGCTGCAACCCGCCGCTTGCTCGACTGCGTTTTTCGATCGAGTGTAAGCATACATCAGCATGCACTCCTATATATAGCTATATCATGCAGCACCAGGTTGGTTGTGTACCTTCGGCTGGTTGGTCACACATACACAAGATGGCGCTGATAGACGGGGACGAGATGGTGGTGGATAAGTACACATATCTTGGAGTGTGGATAAACAATCGGGCTGAGTACCTAACCTAACGGAGCATGAAAAAATATGTAACAGTTAAGGTAGCAGAAATGCAGCTGTGATGAAAAATAGGACACTGTGGAATTACAATAGGTACGAAGTGGTGAGAGGGATTTGGAAAGGGGTGATGGTCCCTAGTTTGACTTTCGGCAATGCGGTCCTGTGCATGAGATCAGAGGTTCGAGCAAGGTTGGAAGTTAAGCAGCGAGGGGTAGGTAAGACTTGCTCTGGGAGCACACGGAAATACACCAAATCAGGGGGTACAGGTTGACATGGGATGGACGTCATTTGAGGGCAGGGAAGCCAGCAGCAAGATAGAATTTGAGGAGCGATTGAGAGAAATGGCAGAAAAGCGGTAGGCAAGGAGAGTTTTCAGTTATTTGTACATGAGGAATGTTGACACAATATGGAGGAATTAAGCTGACCAGAAAATTGTCAATTAAATATTTATACTGCAGGAGGGGTGAAAACCAGGAAACAGTGGTTAAGAAAAAGGTTAAAGAAACAGAGAGGGGTCTGTGGAAAACAGGGATGCAGACGAAATCAGCACTGGGAACATAACTTCCAAGCAAGAAATTGCGAAAGAAAATATCTATGATAATTCTAGGGGAAGCTCTTTGTTGTTTGAAGCCAGGACGGGAGTATTGCGGACTAAGATGTACCGAGTCAAGTACCAAGGTATAGACACGTTGTGCGGTGCGTGTGGAGAAGAAGAGGAAACGGCTGAACACCTCATACTTTTCTGTAAAGGGCTTAACCATACAGTGCAAAGCAACGGGGCTGATTTTTTCAAAGCATTGGGTTTAGGGACAGTGAAGGCAAAATAGACTTTAAGCGGGGAGAAATAACCAAACGGAGGTTATCTGATTGGTGGCTAAAATCAAGGCAGGGGTGAAATCTCACCCACCACAAAGTACAAAATATGTTAATAGTCATGGCTAGGTGGCGTATGCCACCGCCCGATTTAAAGGGTTCAGCCTCATCCACCCATCCATCCATCGAGATAAATACCGCGTGTTGTTTGTTGTATTTGTCTCGTCCCCGTCTATCAGCGCCATCTTGTGTATGTGTGACCAACCAGCTGAAGGTATACAACCAACCTGGACAAATACCGCGTGTTGTTGTATTTGTCTCGTCCCCACATATATATGCGCCGTCAAGTGCTTGACATGAATGCTACCGCCGCCGCTCCCGAGCAGCACGTGCAATGATGATAATGATTACCTTTAACCATGTCACGTATGCCCACAGTGGGGGATGGGCCTATGATATGGTGGTTCTAGAAAACGCACAGATAACTACATAAATGAAAATAACTTCGAAGGCTTCTTTCTTCGCTGGTCTAGAGAAATAGCGCACGCAGGAACAGGGACAAGACACAAAAGTATAGCGTTGTCGAGTATTCTTTTGTCCTGGTCCCTCCCTGCGTGCGCTATTCCTCTAATGAATACCTTTTGCAACGAGCAGTCTGCGCAACGCGCACCAGGGGCCACCACAGACACACCGCCATTGAACGCCTTCTGAATCGGGAGCAAGCAGACATCATCCGCCGCCAGCCGCTCCAGCAACGTTCCGCCGAGGTCGGGGATCGCTTAATTATGGTAATATTTATTTAAATTATGTAATACTAGTGGAAAGACGTTCTCTGTCGTGAGCGGCAAGAATTTCGACAGAGGGTGTGTTCCAATTCTGGCCAGCTTCGGAGACAGTCTACGCAGACAGCTAAGGAGTCAGCCGAGAGAGCTTCGAGTCGAAGTAATGGAACGCGTTTAGAGTCGTCTGGAAGACGCTTCTGCGACGTGACGCCACCTCGCGGTAGCAAAAAGAAAGTTGAGAAAAGCACACATTATTTCTGTATTTTAAGTATTTTCGCCTGTGAACCTATGAAAAACACGATGTGACTTGCATTAAGAGTATAGAAAAGCTTGTCTACGTTTTCGTGTGCGCAGACGACCTTCCTGTCCAGTTTCCAAGCGTCCTGCTCAGTCGCCATCTTGTTTAGACAGCAAAATAGCCTGGGCAGAATCTTATATAACGGCTCGAAATGCTAACCGGTTCGCTTCGTCGCTTACGTCACTAAATAGGCCACTCCCAAGCCGGAGGTGGAAGACGGGTGGACGCGACCAATAAGCGAGAGGGTGCCGCCTCTGAAGTGTACGTCATCATATGAGGAGTTTATTTATTTTATTTATTCGATACTGCGGACTCAAGGTCCAAGCAGGGTGGACAATACAAATACAAACAAAGCAGAAAAAGCCAAAACAAAAAAAGCAGTCGAAGAATTGCGGAATGTTTTTTCTTGCTCGATAAATATGAACTATTATTTAAATATTGTCCTGAAAGTTTTCAATTATCGTCGCGTGTTGACATATTATTTTATTGTACATTAGGCAATATAATATTACCACTTGTTTAACTGTTCGTCGCCAGGTGGTAATCCACGCGTTAAAAATTGTTACCACTCGAATCTCCGAGGCGGCACGGCCCGCGCGCGCGGCCAAGGTCGCAAGAAAACAGCCAAGCCACAGCAACGGAACCCAAAGCGGACTACCTCTTCGCCGGTTCCACTCATGGCCGACGACGGGTTCGCTTTGAAAACGATTGACAGATGCGTGACGTGCTCAAAATTTGCGGTACCGCCCTGCTGTCTCTGACGGCCGCTGACGCAACCACAATTTTGACCAATCACGTGAGGGCCAGCGAACCGGTTCGCTTTTGGAACCGTTATAAGATTCCGCCCCTGCATCGTTCTTGACTTTGATGTTGTCTTCGCGAGGCTGTCTACTTTGATGTCTTCGTGAGAAATGGAACGAGACTTAAGATGGCCGCTGTCCGCTTAGCCGTTGTTACGATTGGCGTGTAACACCCCGTGCAAAAAGGAAGAAGTAGTTTATTGATGTGAAAAAGTAGAGAGGTCGGCCGGAATATGGAGCATCTGGCCTGCTACTCTACCTAAGGGAAGGAGAGGAGGGGAAGAAAGAGGGTCACAATGGGGGATGATAATGGGAGGAACTAGGTGAAAGGACACATTGCACAGATGATTATCACAAGCGTGAGTCCAGGCCCGTGTCGCCTAAGAAGCGTGAAAAAGCACGCATTGCCTCTGTTGTCTGACAACTATGTGGCCCTGCGCCTAGCAAGAGGTCCTCCGACAGTGGTCTATTATATAAATGCCTCAAGGTGGCTGCCAGTGTGAGTCTTTCGCGTGCATACTGAGGGCACACCACGAGCGCATGGTCTATAGTCTCTATAACACCACACACTGAACATTCCGGGGAGTCTGTCCGTCCAATGATGTGCAAATATTTGCGCGTGAAAGCGACGCCTAGTCGCAGTCTGTGTATCAAGCATGTATGAGGGCGTGGAATTCCACGCAGAACAGGAAATTGCATATCGGGATCCAGCCTTTCAAGGCGAACGTGACGAGCGTCTGGCTGGGCCCAGTATGTTTTCGTCGCACTCCTCATTAATTTCGACAGGAGGCATGTGATGTCTGGTCTAGAGAACGGCACTACAGTTCGCAGGCCATTGCTGAGGGCGCGCTTTGCTTCAGCATCGGCCATCTCATTACCATTGAGCCCACAGTGTCCTGGGATCCATTGGAACACTATGCGGTGGATCCGTGCAAAAAGGATTATCGGAAGACCATGCCTAATCGAAACGGAGGATGGATCCCTAATTTGTCGCCGGTCTGGCGGACGCCCCGCAGTGATTACGGGCCCCTTTGTGAGTGTGCGTGACAGGAGGGAGGGCCGCCTTCCGCGTACCAAACGGGACCCACGGGTTGCCGCTAGCGGAGGCAAGCACGTGCAACGTCGCCTAGGAGAGAGGGAGCAGCCGCCAATCCCCCACCAGACTCAGTACATGTCACGTGACGTTGACGTGAGCAAAATCCCGCCTACGATTTTAGCAGGCCTATTTAAGCGGCCCCGCAATGTATTTTCTCATTATTTCTCTTCTTCTTTTTTTTTTATCCTTCACCAACCATGGAATAAACAGTGCAAGTTTCGCACAAAGAAATAGTCTCGCCCCTGCCTGGTCGCCATGGTCTACCGGATGCCTGCAGCCTGCCGACAACCCCACGCTACCTAGTAGTAACGCCGGTCGAGGTTCTAGTAACCGGCGACGCAACAACTGGTGGATAGCGGTGTGATGGAACCCGACAGCAACGGGAGACCCAACACCGTCTAAGGCGAGTATTGGAACACATCCAGAGACTTCAAGGTGTGTGATGAGACTGCATGTGTGCGACCTTTAACCGATTCAGCTGCACAAGTAGTGTGCCAGCGTTTACGACTGTTCGTCATGCACACCTTTCCGCAAGGCGAGCATGGCAAGTTCAACCGCCAGCGTTGGATAGACAACTGCCAACAACGACCGGCAATCGATTGCCGGCATTGAGTTCCAGGCTAACACCACATGCACCAACAACACAGCGTTATCGCCACCGCTGGCACGAAATATTACATCATTAGGAGAAGGAGACGGATGCCCCCAGCCAATCGGCACTTCAGCAGCATACGAAATGGACATGTCCACTATATAGGTGGACAGAGACTGCCACATGCGTCGCCTTCAGTCGGTAAGCTTGTACACGATAATATTGCAGTGCAGACAAAACAAATAAATAAATGTATACTTACACTGAATCTGCAGCTTTGGCCATATATATCCTTATGACTCATTGAGCACCGTGAGGGACGAAATGGCGGCTGTCTGAGCCGTTCCTGCGGCCGCTGCGGTCATTGTATAACAAGCGAGCGCTGTCAAGTCACCAAATATGACGGCGCCCATCGGTATGGTGCTGTGAATGGTCCATATACCAACGAGCCTACCTTCACACTGATTTTCTACGTCCTTTCGAACGTAGTACAGGCGACAGCGACACTGTGCCCATGCAAGATTGTAGCGTATACTTTTGATAAAAAGATGTATACATTGTTCAAAGCTATTCACAAGACAGCAAGAAGATTACCGATACCGTCCGGGGGCTCGCAAACACTGTTGATCACGTGGTGTTTTGGGTTGTTTAATTATTACTAAGGCGAACTGTCTGTAGAACTGTGAACTTTTCACTGGAGCACGAAAACAAGTCCGCTTTGGTTGTGCGAGGGTATAAAGCGCACGTGCTATCGCTGTCCCTAATAACGCCTTTGAGACGGTGTTCACGTGGGCTCACTGACCATTTTCGCGGTGACCCGTGGCCGCTGCCTTGTTTGATCACGTCGTACGTGAGGCGTCCATTGCTTGCCTCAACTGCCTCCGTGTTTACAGTGGATGTGTATGACGCCCCAGTGTGGCTTAGCAAACCTATTTCGGGAGATATCGTAGACTGTAACTGGGTGGACGACACGAAGCTTTGGCCACAGCTTCTAAGAACATGCAAAAGCGCTTTCGGAGCTGATTAAGCTACGTCCAAACGGCACCAGCAGCGTATATGGTGCTTGCTCTAAAGGCGGGGCTAAATATGTATTCCAAGCTATCCAAACTTCTCATGAATTGAATCAGGATTAGCGTGTTTTGTTCTTCGTTCTTTATTTGGGGCATATATTTTGAAGCAGCGGCTTGTCATGTTTCTGAGCCAGTAAAGTTCCTCAGTGCGGTCGCTGTCTGATTATTTTCTACCTAATCGTTCGCGGGTGTGCTCAGTTCCGTTGGATTTGTTCTTGCTGCGCACAAGGCTTAAAACGTAGCTGTTCGGTACATTGTAATCATCATCATCATCATCATCATCATCATCATCTATATTTATGCCCACTGCAGGACGAAAGCCTCTCCCTGTGATCTCCAATTACCCCTGTCTTGCGCTAGCTGATTCCAACTTGCGCCTGCAAATTTCCTAATTTCATCAGCCCACGTAGTTTTCTGCCGTCCTCGACTGCGTTTCCCTTCTCTTGGCACCCATTCTGTAACTCTAATGGTCCACCGGTTATCCATCCTACGCATTACATGGCCTGCCCAACACCATTTTTTTCTTAATATTAATTGAAATATTGGTTATCTCCGCTTGCTCTCTGATCCATACCGCTCTCTTCTGTCTCTTAACGTTAGACCTAACATTTTTCTTTCCATCGCCCTTTGCGCGGTCCTTAACTTGTTATCGCGCTTCTTTGTTAACCTCCAAGTTTATGCCTCATGTGTTGGCACCGGTACCATGCAATGATTGCACACTTTTCTCTTCAACGACAGTGATAAGCTCCTAGTCAGGATTTGCCAATGCCTGCCGTATGCACTCCAACCCAATTTTATTCTTCTGTAAATTTCTTTCTCATGATCAGGGTCCCCTGTGAGAAATTGGCCTAGATAAACGTACTCATTTACAGACTCTAGAGGCTGACTGCCGATCCGCAATTCTTGTTCCCTTGCCAGGCTATTAACAGTATCTTTGTTTTCTGCATATTAATCTTCAACCCCACGCTTACACTTTCTCGGTTAAGGCCCTCAATCATTTGCTGTAATTCGTCCCCATTGTTGCTGAATAGGACAATATCATCTGCAAACCAAAGGTTACTGAGATATTCGCCGTTGATCCTCACTCCTAAGCCTTCCCAGTCTAAGAGCTTGAATACTTCTTCTAGGCATGCAGTGAATGGCATTGGAGAGATTGTGTCTCCTTGCCGGACCCCTTTCTTTATAGATAACTTTCTAATTTTCTTGTGGAGAAATAAGGTTGCTGTGTAATCCTTGTAGATGTAAGTACAAGGTACACTGTAATACCTTGTAGCAAATACGTATTATCGCTAGTAACTCACTTTCTGGACCGTCATGAAACATTCAGCTTCGACTATTCGTGCGCTATCGGTGTAGTACTATCATTTATTGTGCGTATATAGTGCGCATATATTCATTCTTGACTCGTTGGCGAAAGAGTGGGCGTAAGTTCCGTGTCAGTTGGAGTAGCTGTGTTTAGATACTATGCGCGAAACCTACTATGACAGGAAGCGGCGCTACTCCCGTTATCATTGTTTAACGACCGGTACTCACTCTTATCGACTTACCGGGGCCGAAGCCCTTTCTTTGAAGGTTAGCGAAGTAACACTGGCGGATGAGCAAATATCTGTACCCTCGAAGAAAGCCGTACATCTCGAAGTGCTGGAAACACGTACGGACGGTTGCAGCAGCGGTCCGCTAACTTGGCCCTATTCATTCCATTCCTTAATATGCCGGTCCCTATTTTTGCAGCCAAATAGTGCTCACATCTTCAATCCACATGATTCAATCCAGCATGATTAGAGCGCAGTGCGTTAGCGAAAACTCAGTTGCATTTCCGACAGCGGATCGCACAGAAGCAAGGTAGAAGCGGTATTGGTTTCGTATTCGTGCGCGGTTGCTGAGGCGGCGTACGGCGCGCCGCCGAAAGCGCCATCTCGTTTCTCTAGAACAAACTGCTCCGCGAAAAGGGTCAATACTAGTCAAGAGGGCACTATGGCGACTGCTAGGGAGCCCTCGTGTAATAAAGGTCCATATATAAAAGTCACAGTTTCGCCCCAAAGGCGATCGAAGCATTGATAGCGATAGCAAAGTGTTTAGACAATTAATTACACGAAGTAATTAAGGCTTCTAGTTTTATCGACCGTGTCAGTTGCATTGAAGATTCGCTTGCGAATTAACAAGCATGGTGCCATGCGCGCGCAGGCAAACACGAACAGGTCTCACTCTATGACCGCGAACACTGGCTGTCACACAACGCTGGCGTGATGGACAGCGCTGGCCACGGGCAACGAACGCTGTGTGTTGTCTCGCTTCAACGCGTCTGAAACCTGAGATTACACGACCTCCGTCACCATAGGCGTGCGGGAACACAGCGCAAAAGAATCAACCTGCCATCTCGGCTCGCCATACTTTGCATCCGCCGCTAGTTTACCTTCAAGTTAGGACGCGTGGCTGCGCATGCGCTCAGCCGTCATGCGCAGCCATGCACGGCCGCGCTAGAGGAGAAGATGCGTGCACACATGCGCGCGTCTCCTGTACTAGCCGTGCGGGGCCATTTCGAACTCATACGGCTAGTTACAACGTGAAGTGGTGGGTATACGCAAAATTCGCCTTGCACTTAGTGTGTTTCATTCATTTATGAATGAAGCACATTTCTGTAGTAATTACTGCAGAAATTTACCTGAAATAATGCTGTATACTGCGCTTGTCGTGTAGGCGTCATTTCGGACATCTTTCTGCAATAGCGGAAGACACAGCGTCGACATCAGACACAGCGCTTACATCAGCGCCGCCCGCCTTTTCAACAGTCGTGCTTGTGCAACCCCGGAATCCTGGCACGTTCTGCGGTTCCGATGACGCGGACGTTGAAGACTGGCTGGCGGAGTACGAATGCGTGAGTGCGAACAGCCGATCGGACCCTACCCAGATGTTAGCAAATATGATCTTCTACCTGAAAGGCACTGCGAAGATATGGTTCGTTAACCACGAAGCTGAGATTGGGAGCTGGGACACCTGCAAAGAAAAACTCCAAGACTTGTTTGGGAAACCCGTTGGCCGGAAGATCGCCGCGACAAGGATGCTCGCGTCACGTGCGTAGACGGCTACTGAAGCTTACGCCGCGTACATGGAAGACGTACGTGTTTGCGCAATGCCGAAAGACCGACGCCGAGATGTCTCAGGATGACAAGGTTGGGCATGTCTTGAAAGGGATTGCCGACGACGATTTCAACCTTTTAATGTGTAGAAATTGTTCTACAGTCGACGCTACTATAAAGGATTGCCGACGCTTTGAGCAGGCTAAAAGCCGGCGCATTGGCCACTCGTTTGCTCGGCTTCCCAACACGGCGGCAACGTGCTCTTGCGAAGACAGCACGGCTGCACCACCGTCAGTCCCACCAGGTCAGCTAACACGGATTGTACGCCGCGAACTTGAGGCCATGACTCCTGTTCCAGTTCACGCCGGTGACTCGAGCTCGATAAAGGCTCCATTCGTTCAAGCCATTGTCCGGTAGGAGCTCACCAACATGGGCATTGACTCTGTGCGCCGTGGCTAGCCCAACGCGAACTTCGTGGCGTCCGCCCTCTTCCTATCAAGAGCAGCGATTCGCTACACGATATCGCGACCCTGCTGCGTGGCGAACCCCTGACGATCGACCGATATGCTTTACTTGTCACCGTATCGGACACGTCGCCCGTTACTGCGCCACCCGTTGGTCCTCGGCGCCTCGAACGCCGTCTACCCCGCACCTCCACCAAAGTGTGACGGACGCGAGATGAAGGTGAAGAATGCGTTTACAGATTATATACAAAGAAGGCTATAGGACAAGAGGTGTCTGATTCGGCACACGTGCAGGTGTCGTCTACCCCGCACCTCCACCAAAGTGTGACGGACGCGAGATGAAGGTGAAGAATACGTTTACAGATTATATACAAAGAAGGCTATAGGGCAAGAGGTATCTGATTCGGCACACGTGCAGGTGTCTTCATCGTCGTCTCCGTCGCTCTGCCAAGCATCGCGTTGATCTAGGTATGGATCGCTCCGTAACAACATGTTGACTGTCTTTTACGAAGATCATCATCATCAGTATATTATTGCGATAGCAATTATATGGACACTCCATATAATTGGAGTATGGGCGAGTGAAAGCACGCGAGGGACGCGCGCTTTCACGGAGAGCAAACGCGACGTCTTCCGTCGCGTGAAGGGCCGTGGGGGGATGGGACAAAAAGAGTGGGGGCGACGTTGTGCTGCGGCACCAGCTCCTTATCTTGGACCGGGTGCAAGGGGAACTGGCGACTCAATCTCACACGAGAAAGGACGAAAGCAGGAAGACACCGCGGGAGAGGCGGTGCAGCTTCTACTGTGCCAGCAACTGCATACTTCTACTTTGCGCGGATGCGGGCGGTCGCGCGCACCGTATCTTGAAACCGATATGCACACGGCTCCTACCTTTGTATGTGCTGTGCTTTCGCCGCCCAGTTTCCGTTGAAGCGATAGACCGCACGAACCTTCACTCGCAACCGCGTTTGCTCACGCCAGCGTTTTAACAGTGGTTGTCTGCGGTGATCGAATGTGATCTATTCATGTTTGCTTGTTCGCGTTGACACCATACTTGTTAATTCAGTTAGTAGGCGAATGTGTCCACGTTTATACAGCCGATAAAACTATTATCCTTGCTCCGTATGGCTCTCCACTAATTTGCTATCGCAATTGATGCTTCGCCTTTCGAGCGAAACTGCGACATTTTTTACTCGGTACGCGCGTCGGCCGCGTGCCTAAAAAACTGCGTAGTAACCATCGATGATCGCAAAGATAGCGACCGCGGTTTCGACTGCAAGTGTTGAAACGAATGGTAGTTAATTCGTCCAGAGTCGGTGCGTGCGTCGGGCGCGTGCCTTCAGCACCGCAAAGTCGCCGTTCATAATCGCGTCGATAGCGGTCACGCTTTTTTTCCGCAGCGGTAGCGGCAAACAGTTTCGTTTTGACTCTGTGCAAAGCTGTCGAGCTTGAAAAGCACCGGCTACATCGCGATTATGTTTTCGCCAGCTCACTGGCGAAAACAAATTTCTGCCGTCGCCGTCGCCGTGAGGTTCCGCATAGATTCCAAGGGCGATAAAATCGTCGCCGCGCGCCGTATGCGCGAGCGAAAGCGCGCGGGGGACGCGCGCTGTCACGGAGGGCGAACGCACGGCGGAAAGCAAACGCGACCGTCGCGCGAAAGGCCGTGGGGATATGGGAGGGAGGCGGGGCGACGCTGTGCTCCGGCACCAAAGCGTATCTTGCAACCGGGCGTAAGGGGAACTTGCCACTCAATCTCCCACGTGAAAGCGGGAAGGCAGCGCGGGAAGGAGGGGGGGGGCAGCTTCTCCTCTGCCAACAACTTCTCCTCTGCACAACTCCTCTGCACTTTGCCTGGCGTTGGCGGTCGCCCGCACCGTCTCTTATCTCCACACGGCTCTGACCTTTGTATGCGCTGTGCATTCGCCGCTCAGTTTCCGTTGAAGCGATAGACCGCGCGAGCCTTCGCCCGCTGCGGCGGCTGCGCTTGCTGCCAGCGTTTTGACAGTCGTTGTCTGCTGTCATTCAGTGTAATTTATTCATGTTTGCTTGTGCGCGCTGACACCACGATTGTTAATTCAGTTAGTAAGCGAATGTGTCCAAGTTTATGCAGCCGCTAAAACCACTATCGCTACTCCGAATAGCTCTCTACTAATTTGCTATCGCAATCGATGCTGCACCTTTCGGGCGAAACTGCGACATTTTTTTTTTTTCACGTGAAACGTCTTTCATTTCGGTCAGCATAAGGAGTCGCTTGCTAAAACCCATGTAACGTTACATATACGTATGTAAATGAATGTAACTAAAATATGCATTACTACATCATGCGCTTAGGTATCGGTTGTAGCGGAAATAAGCTCGAACATGCATGTGTGGCGTGTACAGACGGCGCCGTTGTCGCGCCACGCATGACGCAGTCGGAGCTAAATTTAGCCTCTCGGTGTTCAGAGAGGCGTAGCTCGCCAATATGTTCGCAGCTGGTTCAGAGCTGGCGAAAGCCTCAGGTGTCTATGTTGGCGGTGCCCTTGACGGCGATCTTGGCGAAACTGCCCCGTGACGAAAAATGGCGGACGCCACAAATAATGCTCGGATTGACGTTACATTTCTCAGGGAGGTTCCTGTAAACAAAGTAAATTAGTGGCTATGAAAAAAAAATTTCCTGCGTTTTGTTCTAGATGGGAATCGAGCCCGGGCCTCCGGTGTGCGAGACGAGCACGCTTCCCTGAAGCCACGGCTGCTTTTTTTTTGTGATGCCACGGCTGCTCCACGGTTCTGGCTTACTAAATAAAGGTGTGCCTATAGTCCTTGCGTGATTGCACACGTCACGTCGCAGCCATCTCGCTGACTAAAAGGTGCATGGCCTAGTGCGTGCGCAAACATGCTGAAGTTTAGGTAGTACATTAAGCGTTCACATGTGGCGTTCAGAAGGTCGCCTTAGCGCCACACGTGTACTTCCAATTGCGGCTTTTTATGTCTTGCAAGAAGTCTAGCCCCGATTGTATAACTTCATGTATTACCATATGTGCAGCAGGCTTTCGCTTTCTTGTGTTACAAGAGTGTAACACCTGCCGAACTTTCTCTATATGGTACGTTTATCGATCCCAGTGGGAGTGGTCGCGTTTGAGAGAGCTCACTCTGCCATATTAGGTAATAGTCATAACCCATCAAATTCAAACCTGTGCTCATTTAGGAGTTATAAGACTTGCAAGTGTGCAATTTGTTGCAGAAGTTTGGCGGTTAATTGTCCGTCTATGGCGTCCCCGAGTTCGACACGTTGGGTCCAGAAATGGCGCGCATGATAAGACTCGGGAAGCTAGACTGAGGGATGCCATCAACACTCACCACCGGCTGTTACCACGGCGGTTCCACCACGAATAGGAAGCGATTGCCATTGCAAGATCAGATCGTATAGGATCCCGACTAGCTGTATCATAAGGTGAGTATGTCAGCTTCGTGATGCGTGAATAAATGTCACATGAACATTTGTTAACGTCACTTCTGTGCCCTACTGCCCATACGCCCTGAGCCGAAGCACAAGACGTTTCACGTGCACGATACAGCCTACCCGACTACATTTTTTTTTTTCGAATTCTACTTATGCGAAGTTTGAGCGCAAGTTGTGTCTGCCAGTCCAAATTATATAACTGCGCAATAGCAGATGTAGCTTTCTGCAAGTTATCTTGAAATGGTAACTTTAAAGACGTTGTACACCCACCGCTCGACATTTTGTTTCCTCTGACGACGTCTCCGGGCGAAGGCGGCGTAAAGGTGAAGGCGTGCAGAAGGAAAATGGAGACAAACGTTGGCTGACACACGGCTGCTTCCTCGGGCCGTTAGAGAGTGCAGTGTGTCACCGTTAGTGTGCACCACTGATCTGTAGTGTGCACCGTATACTACTACCAGTGCGAAGTGTGTTCAATGTGCTACCGCTAGTATGCACTCCGTTATACCACTAGTGCGCTGGTGCCCATAATGTATATATGTACACTGTTGGTGCCAATGGGCCCAGTGTGTTGCCAGTGTGCTCACATTATATGTGCAGTGTCACAGACAGTGTCAATGTCTATTTTGTTTGCAGTGTGTGTACATGCTTACCACCAGTGTTAATATATGCACTTCGTTCACTGCTGTGTGTGCAATATTAACGCCAGTATGCACTATAGGTGTATAACCGCTAGTGTACTTGTGTTCCGGTGTATGAACCGCGTCGACAGCTCGACGCAAGATAACGCGCCTCGAGCGTCTGCGCCTGCGCGAGCTGCTTCCGGCACCCGACTCCAGCGCTTGCCGCATCGCGATGCAATGCGCTCCGAGATTTCCCCTAAGTGTGAAACAGACTGTACACTGTCACTGCCAGTGTTCAGTGTGCTCACAATATGTGCCCAGTGTTGCCACCAGTGTGCTGACAGTACATGCACATTGTTACCGCCACTGTTTAGTGTGTATCGTGTTCACAGCGTGTGTAGTGTTACTGCCAGTGTGCGCAATGCTCACATTATGTGTACAGTATTGCCACCAGTGTTCACAGTGTGTTACTGCCAGTTGGCAGTGCTAACAATGGCTGGAACACTGCACATATTGTAATGATATTGTACGCTGGCGGTAACACACTATGTACACTGGCAGAAATATATAGTTCACACACACTGCACGTGAAGGCACTGTACACTGGCAGTAACGCGTTACGAACACCGGCGGCAACACTGTACATTGTACACGTACCGCCAGCACACATCACACTGGTGGCGACAATGTACGCATATTGTGAGCACACTGAACACTGGCAGTAACATGCTGTACGTATTGGCGGCGACAGTGTACATACAGTGTACATACAGTGTGCATACAGTGTACATACAGTGTGAACACAATCTACACTATATATGTGTGCACAGTGTTTGTATATTATTGCTGCCAGTGTGCAGTGTTCTCACAGTATGTACTGTACGTGTTGCTGACTGTACCTGTTTGAGTGTGTTTTGTTCACTGGATGTGTACCGGGCTACTGCCAGTGTGATCGAAGTGTGTTCACAGTGTGCATAATACACATTGTCACCACCAGTGTGCACAGTGTAGTATTGACAGTGTATGTTCAGTACGTATGTTTTACCACCAATGCGCACAATGTAAGCATATTGTGTTAATCCATCTAATCGTCTCTTCTGCCGTCGACGATCTTCGGTGATCGCCAGAGGTGCACAAATTAAACAAGTGACTCAGAGACGAACGACTTGTGATATCCATGCTGAATGAAGTTCTCTTTGTTCCTTTATTGAGACGTGTGAAACACCTTCGTTCGATGTCTCTTCATTAGACGAGAAGGCAGCGAACTCGACACACTTTGTTGCTGTTCTGGCCTAAACAAAATGTCCATTCTGGACGTATAACTTTCGATAAACCTATTGTATATTGCAAGTGTTATCTTCGCCTCTCTTCAGCAGTCATTTCGATGGGGCGAAGGCCACAGTTGTGTAAGTTTCCTTTTGAAAGGCTGCCTAGCTTTTGGCGAATACTACCAGCTGTCGAGATTCTCTCTGCGGCTGAGTTGATGTGTACTGAACTCATATCATTTATGAAAACGCAAACAAGAAAAACAAACAAGGAATAGACTATAATGGAATATTGGAAACACACCAATAAAAACAATGACTATTCCTCTCCCTTCGAGCTCACACTCAGGTAGAACATTCTGGATAGGTATCTACAGAACATGGCACCATTCTGCCGGTGCGACAGCAGAAATGGTGACTTGTGGGGTTGGATAATAGTTCATATACGCCGAGTTATTGAAAAGCGAGGCTGAAATACCTGAATTAAAATTTATTATATTTGATAATGCCACATCGTAGTTGTACTGGTTTTGTTCTTTTTTGCTATGTTAGACGCTGCAGCACTGCTGGCACGTATACCTGACCTGGCAGAGCAATCCGTCGGCAGTTTAGAATATCGGTTCAGCAAAACTCTATCCGATCTGTACTTCATAATTTAGGCCTAGGAAATTATCACAGAACAGTTTCATCAGTGGGGTTAGCTGTCTGCCACCTTTCGGGATATCCTTTAGAGGTGACGAAACGTTCAAACGTTCAATCAACTTTCATTAATATATGACTCTACAAATCTTTGCTTCCGCCCACTTTGAAATGCCTGGCAACCATAACAAAAAAAAAAGTATACACCAATTGCTGTTGGTGGAAATTCTTTTGTTTGCTGAAGAACCCACAACGAACGTATATCCGTGTGCACACTTTCTCTATCGAAGCTGAATCACCATATATGCGGCCGCGTGACATATAGCCTGCTCACAGAGCAATCGCAATCGCTAGATCCCTCTCTGCTCTGATTCAGGCTACAGCTAAAAGCCGAACCACGCGCAATCTCCTCCGTGCGAAGTTACCCTGCTGCTCGGGTTGCATTTGATCCCTGCTAACACTGATATAGGCGGCTAACTGGACTCTAATCACCGCACTCCTAACTAGGATCGCAAAAGAAACGTGGAGGTTAAACGTGGTACATTCCACAAGCCCTATAACTGACTCCCATCGGGCTGCGCGTCCCAGTCAACGTTTATTCCTCGGTCGCCAATCAAGCTCGCCGTAATTTATGTTCCTTCATCGCCTATCGGAGTGGGTGCCAGTTTTCGCATCGCAGGGATCTCTCAACAAAAGGCCACGGGCAACTACAAACACGGGCGAAGGTCGCGGGCCTTTAGACTTCGTAGCTAGCGAAAAGGGACCTAGCAATCCGCGTTATATATGTATACGGCATTTGGCAGACAAAAAATAAATACGTAAAGGGTAGAAAAAAGATAGGACAGAGACGTCACAGACACGAGAGACACGACGATCTGTACACATGAAGGGAAAGGAAGGAGGGATAAAATGAGAATAACAACGAAGGACGCTCGTGCGCATGAGTCAGCGTCTTCACCGTGATCTCCAGCGCCAGGTCAGTCGTCAACCTGGAAAAAGACGGAGGTCATTGCTTCCATCCGTTGACAAGCTAAGCGCTTAACGGTTCACGCAAATGGATAAATGGTGGGCAAAGTATTTGCATAAGTCAGCAATTAAGTCTATATAGGAGGTGCTTTTTTCATCCGAGACAGAATGTACAGCCCGCGCAGCACTTGAAGCCTTGCACATACGCTGAGGCTTATAGTCCTCCTGCCCTATATCGAAGAGACCCTGAGTTGTGGTAGGTTTTTGATAATGTATGCTGGAAGCCCGAGACAAGACGTCTGCGGAAGCAGGAAGTCGCAACACATAGGCACACAGAACCCTTGCCACACGAGAGGGGACACCGGTTAAACATAGAGAGAAAAAGCAGGCCTGTGTGTGATTTCGGATGCGCAGAGCACGGAAACAAATGGGTAAATCGATGTATCAGCGAAGTGGGCACAGAGGTGGCAGGGAAATAAAAGTCTGGGAAGGTTGATGAACAAATGCAGGGATGACGTAAGGACACCGAGGGGTGAGGAATGGGTGAGGCTGATGTTGAACACAAACACGTGAAGAGAAGAGGGAGAGGCCTTTGTCCCGGCGGTGGACGAACTGTGGCTTCCGACTGCGATGATGGAGATATATAATTATGGCGATTGTGGTAATAAAGGGTTCTCGTTCGACTTAAGCGTGACGCGGGCTGTACTTTCTGATGGCATCGAATGTGAATCAGCGTATAGCCATAACGCTTTCATAAAAAAAAGAAAAAAAAAACAAGGAAAAGCATGGTTCACTCCCGCTTACACCAAGGAAGAGGCTGTTTGTTATCCTTTCATTATCTAATTTTTTCTCAGGTAGCGCTTTGTCCTGCCCTGGTTCTGGAACTCACGGTAAAGCGCGATATTACTTATACGCTGCTTGATTAACTTTTTTTTTTCAAGAAGACCTTATGGCGCCACAGGTTTGACAGTTGATAAAAACACACTGGAAATGGTCACCTCGCAAACAAGGTCGTTTCTCAGGATTTAAGTCATGCGTTGTGGTCTTCTGGCATGTAAGAACTTAGAAAGCCTACAGGTTCTTCCCTTCAGGGAAAGGCTCGCTACAGCGACTTTAATGATTCGGTGGTCGTGCTGTCGCGTCTCACAATGCATTCCACAGGGTGCAAGCTATACATGCATCTTGGATAACAACGTTCAGAAGGAGACACGACGAATTACGTCATCCGTCTCTTTTAATATACGGCGACGCCTGCATGCTGTACCACATTTACGTTGAAGTTATTACGGAGTGCATTCGTTTTACGTTACGACCGGATCTGTTATAGCTTGTATCGTCTGCGCTCCATATAATAAGCTCGAGAGACTTCAAGCCACAGTTACGTGCATCTGACTCGCAATGATCTTCGTAGCTGGAGAACTTGCATGTGGCCTCCAGGTAGGCGGCTTTTATTTTCCGGAAATTTTGTCGAGAGTGCATCGGTGGTCACTGTTTCCACAGTAGCTTTCTATAACAAGCCCGCAGCGATACACTAAAATTCGTCGTGATATTTAATACATGTGCACCGGCCACAAATGAAGCATCTATGAAGGAAGGCAATGAAGAGAGCGTTGCGGGGTCCGTGTTAGGCCAATGACCGGGACACCCTAACGTCGTTTCCTCGCATGTCGCAGTACCTCCTTTTACGAGCCGCAACAACAAGGAGTCTACCTAAAGCGTCATGATTGCTGTAGCCAAGGAGGGCAGGCGCCTAGATAGCGACACGAGACCCACTTAAAGGTGCCGAGCAGCCCGCGAGGGACGGCTTTTCAACACGGCAGTGCATAACATCGGCAAACCGCGAGGAACACGGTCAACGGCAAGCTTCGCTCTTATACCGCTGAAACTGAAAGGCACCACGTCGGCGAGCAACTTTGCCTTACACGCTATATGCGATATATGGGTCGTGATGCCCAATGCTGGTGGGGAACCTGTTCGGAACGTGGGGACAAGGCGAAGCTCACGCTATATGGGCATTGCGGTGGCTGCCGGTTTCGCGCGCACGCGCCTGTAGCGAGCCCTGCGGTGAAGGGAGCGCGCGTCTCCCGCGGTCCCTAGGCCTCTTCCTCTTCTTCTTCCTCCTCCTCCTCCTCCTCCTCCTCCTCTTCCTCTTCTTCTTGGGGGCGCACCTGCTGGATGCCCTGCTGCATCCGTTGGGCGAACGCCTCCAGGTTGATCTTGGCGGCCTCGACGCCTCCTCCCAGGTCCTCTTCCTCGGCCTCCTGAGACAGCGAGAAGGGGATGCCCTTGGAGCGGATCAGCTCCTCGGTGCGCTCCCACAGGCCCCGGGTCGCCTCCTCGTTCCATTCCGAGCTGCGGGTGTCGTAGGCGTGGAGGTCCTTGATCACCTGCAACGAAAGACCGCCGCGCGCTCGCGTTCAGAGGCAGTGTGGTCAGGAAATAATAGAAGCAACAATAGGCAACAAGTATAGTAGTGTAGCTCCAGTGCCGTTTTTTTTTTTTTCTGTGCGGTCGTTTCCTTACTTGCTTTTAGAGTCTTTCCCACCGCAAGAAGTATGAACCCAACTAGCCCAGAAACAAGCTGTAAAACAACAGGGGGGTTTGAGCGATCCGCTTCAGTGACTGCGACGAGCGTGGTATAAGGGCCCATTCACACTTGCGACTAGGGGAGGTCGCGCGACCAAGTTAGTCGCAAAGCGACCAGGTCGCTTTTCTCGAAATGCGACTGTTTCGGGCCAGTCGCTCACTGCTCGATTCCTCAGTCGCGCGACCGCAGTTGCAGAACAGCTGAACCAATCAGATGCGAAGGAACAGGACGTCCGTATACGCTGACGCTTATTTTACGCGGCGATGACATTTCAAGCAGAGTGAACGGCATATCGTGAGACATTTCGGTTTAGCGACTCGATGGTCGCATTTGTCAGTGTGAACATCGTTCGTCTTGAGTAGCTTTTTGGTCGCCAGTCGCAATCGGTCGCAGCGACCTCGCCTAGTCGCCAGTGTGAATGGGCCCTAACGCTTCTACGTACGCGACTTTCGTGACATTCGCGCGAAACTATAGCATAGTCGATCCACAGGCGTCTGCATCAGCACACAATGTCTCGCGGTCTCCTTCACGACATGATCTGCATGAACCTTTACAGGAACACGAAGCAAAATTTGAAACAATAAAAGTGCACAGCACCCACTGCTTGATACGTCTGCTAATTAAAGTCATGAACTAAGGGAACTTTTTTTCATCTCCGCGCTTCCAAGAGGACTGCAGTCTATATCGTGCTCCAATTACTTTCACTCTAGGGAACAGCTGAAGCGCTTTCGGCTGCCTATATGACAAGCGAAAAGATGGTTGTTTAAACGGCATGCGGGAAGGCAATTAACAGTGTTTAGCAGTGCGGCATATATCATAACGAAGTGAGCTGGTCAGCTTGCATTATACCGACATCTGTTCCCTGATTTGTTTTAACAGAGCCGGTGACGCTGGGTGTAAGCGTCCATTTAAATGAAACGGGAAGTTATGCACGACAGGTCGGCAACTGCAACAACTACAGTGCGTGCTGCGACGCTCCAACACACCTTTCCGGAGTCTGACTCGATCTTGCGTGCCATGATGGCGTAGAGGACCGACTGCACGGCTTCCTCGGTGGAGCGGAACATGATGCGAGCGAAGGTCTGCATGAAGCGGCCCTGGAAGCCCGGCAGGTTCTTGTACAGGGTGGTGGCTATGAGACCCGGATCCACGCAGAAAGCGGCCACGTCGAACGGACGGTACCTGCGAGGGTAGGACGCATCCGTTCACGTGAAAGTATAGTGACTGCCAGCTGTCCCAGCCACGTATATATAGGTCTCTGCTTAACGAAAATGCTCAAGCAATCGTACAAACGGAGCTCTTATTCTCTGCGCCCTTCTGTTGCAGTGTAGAGACGCTACAGTGTATACCTTTGCATATAGTCACGTAAAACGGTCCTCGGAAAAATATAAATGTGTCACAAAAGAGCGCGTAATCAAAGCGCGCGCCGCGTGTCACGCAAGCCAATGAAAGAAACACGCCGGGCCCGCGGCAGCTTCAGCAGAGGGGGAGAGCGCATACGCCTCAAACAGCCGACGCGACCAACGGAGTCTAGTCGTCTAGAAGCATAGACGAGGCGACAGTAACCAGAGAGAGAGAGCGCGCGGGCGCCGAGGCACCCTCTTACCCGGCTAGTCGAGAGAGAAATAGATTACTACAGCGTGAGCGTGCGCCAACAGGCTGACTCACCCCCCCCCCCCCCCCCCCCCGACGACGCTCCGACGGCGGCGGTCGAAGGTGCGAGAATTGACTAGAAGATTCCCAGGCTTTGGCCATGCTACGAGATCACCACTCCAATAGGAAGGTTCGAGAACGCCTGTGGAAGCTATAAATACGCCGTGCGGGAATCTGAAGGGGATCAGACCGCTCCGGTGAAGAGATGTAACGTGAAGGCCGACCGTCCGCGGAACAAGGGGATTCCCCGGCAAGCTAGTCGGCGAGTTCATCGAGCGTCTGCATTTCCGGAAGAAGTTCCTTCTTCAAGATTTGCCCCGAGCTACGCCAAGATCGTCCGACTCAAGACTAGCGCGGGTGAATACGATTGGACACTTAGTGTTCCTATTCATTTTGTACTTTACGTGTTTACTTCCTTGATACGCCTTTGAATTGCTCAGGCCCTCCGCGTGCGTGCGCGAGCTCACCGTGTCCTTCCTCCCCCCCCTCCTCTCTCTATCTCATCTTTCTATTCCCTCTTTCCCGTCCCCCAGAGTAGGGTAGCCAACCAGACGCATTTCTGGTTAACATCCCTGCCTTCTCTTTCTCTCCTCCTCCTCCTACGTGTTGGACTCTTAGTGCTTGTCGCGAATTATTTTCCTGTGTTTTGTGAATACCCATCTGAATTGCATTGTGATGTGTCTAGCCTAAGTGTGCACGTGTGTGTGTAACTGCCTTGTGTGAAGAATATATTTTGTTGTGTTTTGACAACTCTGGGCTCTGACTCGGTCTTTGGACAGCAACCGGCGTTCGCTGGCGCACCAAAGGGCCCATTACTAATTGTCCTTGCTTTCGTGGGATTATTTTCGGAAGGTGATAAGTCGGCTTTGGATTTTAGTCCGGCGTTGGCGCCTCGTCCACGGGGTCTGTGACAAAATGTGTCAATATACATCCCCAAAGGGAGAACATGAACGCTGGGGTTCGCTTGCAAGCTCCGAAGGGCATATGGACAACATTAACAGGCGTTCTGCCATGCGGTAGTGTCGGTGAGTGTATACTAACAAGGACATGTCCTTATGCGTTCAGATTTCTTTGATAATATATTGTGGTTGGTCAGTTGATTCGGAGACATGCTGGAGATAATTCTCTGCTGCATAGTTCTGAGAACTGTGCCTGTCAAACGTTTCGTAAAGGAACAGTCTAGGGCACGCTTGACTGCATGCTCCCAAGGGGAAGCACGTATGAAACATAAGCAGGTGCTTCGCCAAGCGCGAGAGTCAGTGAGCAAGTACGATTAAAGACATGCTTTCTCTGCGCGCTTGCAGAATTTTATGCTCACTCATTCTATATGAACCGTGCCTGTCAGAATGTTCTGGAATTGAAGTATATATCCATAGCTCCCACAGGCTGGGCCAGCGCCTAAATAGGGTTTAGAGCTTCTTAAGATTATGCCTCTGTATAAGAACATGTTTGCCACTACCGCTTTACAATTGATTGTACTATATATATATATATATATATATATATATATATATATATATATATGTGTGTGTGTGTGTGTGTGTGTGTGTGGTGTGTGTGTGTGTGTGTGTGTGTGTGTGTGTTGTGTGTGTGTGTGTGTGTGTACTGTGACATAAGGGATATATTACATATATGTAAGGGATATATACATATATATAAGGGATATATTACATATATGTGTGGCGAATATATATGCTGTGGAGACGCCTCTCCACAGCATATATATTCCCCCCCCCCCAAAAAAAAAAGAAAAAAAAGAAAAAAAACTTGCCGTGGTTGAACGCGGTTAAACCAAGTTTGTCGAGCGATAGCACGGTTTTGCTTGCTTTGGGCTCGGCGCCGTCAGCAACTCATCAACAGTTGCACCACAAGACAACACACAGGCACTGCTCGGCGCGGCAGCAGCAGCGAGTGAATTGACCTTCATGTTGCGTCTCACTTCAACGCGAACTAAGTGTCGAAAGCACAGCGCATACGAAGTTACCAGCACTCGGCGCTTTTTGTACACACCGCAGATCGCTTTGAAGATGATGCCCGCGCGACCGCGTACTTTGTCCAGATCGCAGATCGCTTTCAAGATATGGGCGCCCACGCGGCGTACGCAGCAGCCGCCGGCAGTGGCAGGCTATGAGTCCCAGTTTGACCTTGACTGAGCTTGAAGGTCAGATTTACGGAACCAGGCGTTTTCTGGGTTTGTACCTGGATCGAGTAGTAGAGCTATCGCTCTAAAATCAAACATGGCCGAAGTCTCACAGTGTGCGCGCACCTGAACTGGTGACTGCATTTCGGCATAGCTCGTAAATGGAGTAAAGTGCATAGACCCAAACGTTGCAGTATGACATAAAAGTTGAGACCTGTGCAGTGCTTAAACGTTGAATGTGATTACTCGCTGAATAAAATGAAATAAAATACAAGTGTACGCATCGCCGTTAGCTCTATAGGATTTACTATAGACACCGCGTCACAAATAGATTCGCTTCATATGGATTCCAACGTGAGAGTTGGATCTACATATCACCCCCCCCCCCCCCCTCACATGTCGGAACAGAGAAGTCGGCGCCTCAAAGAGGGCGCCAGCTTGAATCCATCTGTTACGTAAAGGCCCAACACGCGTCCCGCATGTATATACAGTCGAATTCATCTCGTTGATACGATCTTCACAGGAACCGGAAAATAAAACGTATCATCCGAAAATCGTATCATTCGAAAATATTGCTCCTGTGGGACGTTGGCCGAGGGAAAAAAAAGAAACGTATTATCCCGAAAAACATATTATGCAGGATCGCATCAACGAGATTTCACTGTGTATGCACTGTACGCACCTCCTGGCCAGCTCCTTGTTGAAGAGCACCAGTCCCAGCTTGGAGCTCCGGTAGACGGTGCGGTAGTCGTACTCGTGGCGCACGCGCTTGTCCTCCATGTCCTCGAGGTCGGCCATCTGTCCGTTGCGGAACCCGCCGCACACCACGTTGATGACGCGCGCGATGCCTCCGGGCGTCGAGCGCAGCTTGTCGATCAGCAGCGTGGTGAGGAAGAAGTGGCCCACGTAGTTGACGCCCATCATCAGGTCGATGCCGTCGGCCGTGAAGTCGCGCCCCGTCATGATCGCTGCGAACGTTGCACGCACGCGTACGCGGTTAGTATGATATCGATCGAGGCAGCAGCTGTTCAATGATGTACGCCTGCAAGATACGCCTGATACGCCTGCAAGATCGGAGGTACACTAGTGAGGTAACCATCGACAATAATTTGTTTAAAAAACGAAAACAAGGGCAACGTGTCGATCCGCCGACAGCGTTTCGACAGATGTATACTTTTCAGAACGTTGACAACGACCAGGCACTCTCTTGCTCCGTGTAGTACTTTGTTTTAAGCAATAGGATATGTCCACTAGACCCTCCGTATGCAGAAGCTGAGACGTATTTTCGCTGAAGATTCTTTGATAGAATGTTTTGATAGCATGCAGTCGGATAGTACGAATGCAGGCCTTTGTCCCGCGAGTGGGCTTAATTGGGTATAGATCGTGATGACGACGAACCACCACAGGATAATGCGTTCCGCTGCTGGGCACGAGGTCGTGGGTTCAATTGCCCGGTTGCGGCGGCCGCATTTCGATGGTTGCGACATGTAAAAACAATATTTATGTTTCGGAGAATGGTGCACAAAGAACACCAAATGGTCAAAATTAATCCGAAATTAATCCAAGAAGACATCTTGTGGGCGGCGTTGTTGGTGCAGTAAGGACTTCCTCAATAAGGCACAGGTCAAAGGAGTAACAGGGTCCCGCACACTTTCCTTTCTCTATCCTTAGTATAGAAAACAAAAAAGGAGTGCAAAGGGCGCAAGCTATTTCTCCTTTCACGCACATCGCAGTTAATAAAAACTGCTGATTAACCGAATTCTGTCTCACCAAAGCTTAGGGAAACTTGCTTAAACCGCTGTTTCTACCCCCTTCAAGTCATTAGCAGAAGGCGACACTTTTCGCGGTCTATGCTACACTGGAACTGTTATATTTCGTCTACCGTCAGTTTTACCGGAAGTGCAGCTTGCAGTGTATATAAGAGCGAGCGCGATTGGCTGCATGCATGCTCTTTCTGGCACATGCATGCGCGTGCGTATATATCCTCCTAAGACCTCGGGCACAATACATTGCACATTTCCTTCTCCATTTTTCATAATTTCACTCGGAAGTGATTACGCACAATATTCATGCATTCGGGGTATAAAGTACGGCGCATGTGTCACTGTAAAGGAGTGGTTTATTCATATCCTTGTCATCCGCTTTCGATGAATTTGACATTCAATTCACCTAGATCTCTGTGTCGTCCCAGACGGCCGAAAGCAACCTCGAGGTGTGTTTCGAAATCACTGAGAGTTGCGTGAAAATACCGGACGCTCCAGCAACATGGCAATGTACTTACTACACGTAGTTCCACCTTCATCTCTGCGTTTTAGCAATGAAATGCAGTATTTACCATAGCAAGCACGAGGAGATGAGGAGATGTTCACGTTCATAGAGATGCAGTTTTTTGACGTCTAACCATGGTACATAAATTTTTAAAATTGTTTTTTTTTTTCCAAGTCATAACCTAACAGTAGACAATAAAAACCACCTTGAAGAGCGATTATATCACATAGTTGTGTTCGGGTCTCAGGAGGATATGACGTGCACGTACCAGCATTGTTGACGATGCAGTCTAGGCGCTCCTCAGAGGCGATGAGCTCCTTGGCGAACTCGCGGATGGACTCCAGGTTGGTCAGGTCCATGTACATGACCCGGACGTTGAACGAGCCGGTCTTCTCGCGCAGGAAGAAGGCCGTCGAGTCGCGCCGCAGTCGCGTGCGGCACGCGATGACCACTCGGGCGCCCCGCCGCGCGAGCTCCAAGCACAGCGTGCGGCCCAGTCCATTGGAGCCGCCTGCAAAGCGCCGGAGAGAGCGTGGCATCAGGCGTGGCCTCAGAGACGAGTCGGCGCGCGTTGTCTCGCGCCGCCGGATCTCTGAGGGTGCGTAAGGTCATTTCAATACTTTGCTTCAGGTTTGCGGCGGCGCCCGATTCCGGCACGAAAACCTGCCGAGCTATGGATGCAGTCGAACCCGGATATGTCGAATCCACATATAACAAAGTATTGGAACAACTGCAAAATCCCTTTGAAAATGTATGTATACAATTTTTATTTTAAACATCGAATTACCTATATAGTATTATATTCAGAACATTGTAAAGCGTAACGAAAAAAAAAAAGCTAGAGAAGCGACAAGACAGAGCGCTTATAATAAATTCTTCAGTTATGAGTATACTCATAACTGAAGAATTTATTGAACAAATTTCAAATATATACTTATATATAGAAGTGATCACGCATGGGGAGCAAAGCAGGTGTAACAAACCAAACGATATAGTGATAGTTAATCCTAAAAAAAAAAAGAAACGTTAAAGCTTTGACTTGCAGGTGAACTAACAATCCGGAAAAGCAAATTCCTTATGAATGTCAACCAGCTATATCGACTGTCCAGCTTGCTGAAGTATATATACTATATATCCCAGGTGCAAGGGGCACTACAGGAAAGCCCACTAAGTGACAAGGACACTCCCTAGTCGCCAGAATATGATTGGCTACCCTCGTGTAATAATTGGCCACTGCCTCTCTCATAAATCTTGAATTATAATCTTGTCCCTCAGGTGCTGTGGAGCAATCTGGCAACTCAATTCACCGCTGTGCAACACGCGCAAACCACGTGATGATATTGAACAAGTGCCCTGTAACTGTCACCACTATAGCACAGCGCGGCTGGCGTCAAATAATTCACTCGGTACACGAGGACATACACTGACTTGTGGTTTCCTAGGAACCTGGAACAGAAGTGGCGACGCAATCCGAGCCACGAAGGCTCCCTGCTATTATATTTGCGCCAGTCGAGTCTTGTGGACGTTCTTTAACTGTTTGTTATTCGTCTGGACTTGACTTTTTTATTTATTTTACAGCGAAGCTGTTATAGGCTAGGTTCCAGGAGATCGCGTCCGTGTACACCGGAAGTAGGCAACAATTTTGTAGTGTATCGTTCACTTGGTATATACCAAAACTGGCATGGAAGGGTACGAATGCGTGACTAACATTACTGATAGGCCATGCCATCAATAACATCACATGCTCGTCAGTTACGTCACTATTAACGGTATGCGGCTATGATATATAGATATGCAGGTATGAGCCAGGGACAAGAAAGAATGAAAGAAGGAAGGAAATACAGAAAGAAAGAAAGAAAGAAAGAAAGAAAGAAAGAAAGAAAGAAAGAAAGAAAGAAAGAAAGAAAGAAAGAAAGAAAGAAAGAAAGAAAGAAAGAAAGACGAAAATAAGGTAAGAAAGAAATCACGTGTGGCTCATGCCCGCGTTGGATTTGTGGATATGAGCCGCCGAGGGTAGGAGCGGCAGAGTTGCCGTCGGCGTCGCGCCAACGCCTCGGCAGAAGATCGGACTTGGCGCAGCAAACGCACTACTTGGTCATCGCGCCGGGCGAAAACAAGACACCAGTGTCCTTGCTCTTTGACGAACATGGAGACGCTCGATATAGTCACTAATGATAGTATATCGATTCACTATAGCAATATTCACTACAGCAGACCCACCAGAGTCACAGCTTCACTGGCTTCCATCTTCACAGTAGTGGAAGGGCTCTGAATTTTTTAGTTCTTTATTATTATTATTATTATTATTATTATTATTATTATTATTATTATTATTATTATTATTATTATTATTATTATTATTATTATTATTATTATTATTATTTAGTTTTTGTTTATAGTGTGTGTTCCAATTCTGGCCAGCATCGGAGACAGTCTATGTAGACAGCTAAGGAGACAACTTCGAGCCCAAGTAATGGAATGCATCTGGAACCGTCTGCATGGAAGACGACGGGACGGCGCCTCTGCGACGTGATGCCACCTCGCGTCGACAAGAAAAAGCCGAGGAAAGCACATAATATTTCTGCATTTTAACTCTCTGCGCGTGCGAACCTTTGAGAAACAGGACGTGGGTTGCATTAAGCGCATGAAAAAGCGTGGCTACTTTTTCTCGTGTGCAGATCACCTTCCCGTCCAGTGTCCAAGCTATGGTGGCATATCCAAAAGCCTTCTGCTCAACCACCATCTTGTTTGGGCAGCAAAAGTATAGTTGCCTGCTTTGTTTTTGACTTCGACGTATGCTGTCTCTGCAAAGCTGTCTTCTTTGACTTCCTCAGAATTGGAACGAGGCTTAAGATGCCCGTTGTCCGCTTAGCCGTCTACTTTGCCGCCCACGGCGAGTATTGGAACACAGCCATACTTTTCTCTTCATGGCATCTCAAGTACCTCAGCTAAAGTAGCAAGCCTTGCATAAGCAGGGCTGACATCTTCTTTCTGTTGCCATTAATCTCTCTTTCTCACCACCGCAACAGTGTCAGGTCTGCTGCAATAACAGACCGGGATGCTAAGAACCTTTGAATCCGGGCAGGCTGCCTCGAGAAACGACTTGGCAACGTTTAACGCGGCGAACTAAATCAAACGAAGCTGTCTTAGAAGGGCTTCTTGAGGCATTGTCAGGCGTTTCCGGGGATGTTGGAGAGGGTATACGGTTAGGATGACTATAATAAGGCGTATACAATGCTTCAGAAACAGAAAAGAATTAGGCCAACAGCTACTGAAAAAAACAAAAACATGGACGTTGTCAACTCCATGTTCTAAAACAGCTGCAGGCTCCAGCTCCGCGCAAACGCCACCGTTACATGTCATGTGCTGAATATCACACCCGGGAAAGGCTTTAAAAATAATCGATATCTACTACACTATACTAAAGCCTATATCTAAAGAACTACACTTCATTTATACTGGTGAAGTATATTTTGAACACTCGATTTGTATTTAGGTATTTGGCGGAGAAGATTTTGGTTATGACTGCAGAAACAAAGGGGGCACACTTTCCCTTCTTTAAATTTCGCGCCCGAAACGCAACTCTCTTAAGCGGGTATCACGTCACGGATTTCAAAGAAGTTCGCACGTCCGGGTCGTGTTTGTTCAGGAACAGCTTTCAAATTTCACTAGCTCCGTTGAAATCCATTGTAATCCTTGTTCATCGATAAACTCGACGACGCCCGTAGCAGACGTCGCCCAAATCTAAAGACATCACGAGAGGAAAATATATTTAAGCCCGTCTGCCGTCCTTGCGTCTTCCCTGGATTACCAAGAATCCACTCATGGTAAAAGAGACGCTTCGTAATATTCCACTAGTGGCGGAAATGACATGCATTGCAAGAACCGTGCCGGTGGTACAGTCGTTATCCCTCACATTGGCACCGGTAATCTTTCTTCGCCGCAGCGCACACTTAAATTGCGACAAAGCTTACGCACGGTGAGTGACGTGGAGCAATAGAAAAGAAGCATTAGCGCGTTTACGCGCACATGTGTCCTTGCGAGCAATATAGTTTATTAACTATGTCCCTTTCTCTCCTTCCTATAGTGCTTCCTTTCACTTTTTCTTGAACGCGTGCCGTTTGAGCAGGTAATGACGCTGTATCTGGGCATCGATATCTGAACGTTGTGAATAATAATAATAATAATAATAATAATAATAATAATAATAATGGGGTTTTACGTGCCAAAACCACGATCTGATTATGAGGCACGCCGCAGTGGGGGACTCCGCAGTAATTGACATCACCTGGGGTTCTTTAACGTGCACCTAAATCTAGGTTCACGGACGTTTTCGCGCCCATCGAAATGCGGCCGCCGTGGCCGGGATTTGATCCCGCGACCTCGTACTTAGCAGCCCAACACCATAGCCACTAAGCAACCACAACGGGTGAACCAGAGCGCGGTCCGTTTCACAGTGATAGTTTCAAAATGAAGATTTTATAACCAAATACAGTCTGATTCACAATAATATATAACCGGTCACAAAACATTATTCGCACTTTTTCTTAACATTCATCACGCCGACGCCCGTTCCCGCGACGAGCGTCGGCGTAACCGAGCGAACGAGCACAGCGAAAGATGAAAGAGTGAACGCGGAGCGCAGGGGAGGATGAAAGACGCGAGAAGGAAAGCGGAGGAGGAGGGTATGGCGAAAGCGTGAGAAGAAAAGCGTAGTGTGGCGACGATGGCTGCGAGATGGCGCAAGAGTCGCGCGCGTCGTCTGGGAGGTCTGTCTGTGGCGGCTGCCGTGAATCGCGCCCACGCGTCACCCGCGCGCGCTGGCTCTCGCGATCTCCAGATTAGCCAGGCGGTAGCGAGGCAGTAGCGAGGCAGTCCGTTTGCAACCTGCCGCACGAGACAGATTGCCCGCGCCAGCCAATATATCGCGAAATGAAAACACGTATAGAGCTGCGCTCAAATTTCGAATTAGGGAGCATCGTAATCGTCGATGAATTTTTTTTTATCACGATCAGTTGTGTATCACGATAGTGGTGCGCACCATTGTGAGATAGATTTCCTGATGCCTGTCACACGCAAGCGCAGACAAATTTGAGTCTCGTGATTTCACCTTCGTCCGCGTGCCGAGAAGCTGTTATTACTTGCATGGGAACGCTGACACGGTGAGCGCGGCATCGGAGCCAGCTGTGGAAGAAGACGACGACGAACGCGCGAGCAGAGGCGCGAGGAGCAGAGAGTTAACGCTGGTATGATGAGCGCGACATCGAAGAAAACGAACGCGCTAGCAGTGGCACGAGCGCGTTCGCGCGGTTACGCCGAGGGACCGAGACGCTCAACCCAGGAACGGGCGCCTAAGCTGCGCTACAAATATATATATATATATATATATATATATATATATATATATATATATATATATATATCTGTAGTCATGTTAGAGCACCGTACACACGAATACCGCTCCGACAGCGGTAACAAAACGCCCAGAACCAGCGTGCGAGCAGCGCGACCAGCCGCTACTCCAGCGGCCATATTGCTCACTACATAATGATGATGATTATATAAGTTCTTATTTTGATAGCGCCTTCTCTCGATCGTATACTTTCGTTCACGACGCCACCGCTACACCTATTTCCGTTCCACAACGGCGGAATGTAGTTTCCTTTTTCTAGGTATTACAGGGGTTCTTTGGCCTGGCCAGCCGGGCTACAAGAACCAGGCTGGTCGTGTTTAGAAAAAGTTTATCTCACCAAAAGACGATACGAACATTGAGTCACAATGACGGCGCAATCCACGAAGCATTATACATGTATACATGGCACGCCTTCAAAGAAATACATACGAGGCCACGTATAACATAGATCCACGGAAATGCACAGTTCCACATGCATAAACTAATTGTAATATTATATAAAATCATGTTGATACACACAGATAGCACAATCACTACCCTTCCGCGGACCCTGCACACGGCTTCTGCTTTGGAGCCAAATGTTCAAGTGCAACACTGCTTGGAAGCCATAACAAGGAAACCTCTCACCTGCTCTAAGTAGTATTCTCTATTTCAATCATTGTATTATTTAGTGCTTGCGACAATTGTTAAGTTTAAGTAGCATTCCTGACAAGTTCAATATTCAGCACGTTTCTTTTTACTTAATCACGACTGCGTTGTTGTTGTATACAGCACACGTAAAATAGTGGGATAATATTGTGAACAGTGTTTCGTTTCCGAAAAGTGTCGACGCTCACATTTTAGGGGCGGAGCACCTTAGGGCCGAGCCTTGTCCCTCGTTGTCCGTCGCTCTGGTTTGCATGCTCTGGTATACATGCTCTGTATACCAGAGCATGTACATGTGTACTTCACACATGTACAGTATATATATATACGCCAAGCTTCGGCTTCCGGAGAACGCTTCCGGCGTTTTGCCCGATTGATCCCGATCCCCCGGTGCTTCGCCCACTCATCATCATTCACTTCGTGGATATGCGGTGTTTTCTTGTTTTTTTCGTTTTCTTGTACTCGTTCTTGTACTTTCTGTTTTTCGTTCTTGTACTCGTACGTTTCGCGTACTCATTACAAGAGAATTAGGGAGCCTACATGCAACGCTTGAATGTAGGCTCCCTAAAGAGAATCATCGCTCTTGCCGCCTTTATGACGCTCCGTTAACAGCAACATGGTAATGATTAGAGACCGGATTTTAGGCAAATGCCTTTTTTGTTCCTTGCGCTCCTATCGCCCCACTTTGATATATGAGCATATATGAGCACGCTGATGCCCTGGAAGAAGCAGCACACTACGCCACGGTACCCGTCAGGGTACGTATGCAACGCATACGTTGCAGCGGCACCTTACGGCGCTTCACCCGGATCGGCCCGTCGCCAGCGGTTCCCCTTCCTGATCGCGTCCTCACAAGGCAGGAGCATTGTCTCCTGCTGCGGCTCCGGGCCGGCTGCTCCGGGCCGGCTGCTCCTGGACGGCATCCCGGAGGTACAGCAAAGGCCTGGCTCCATCCACAACCTGCTCAGCGTGCGACGAGGCCGAAAGAATCGAGCAACGCCTTTGTTTCTGCACCGCTTTCTCGAAAATTTGACGAACCATATTCCACTCGGTGAAGGCGGATGACCAGCGAAGCTGTGTGTAGCACATCACACAGGGTTAGAAAAGGGTACACGTATTTATTTTCATAATTCGGTAATGGTAGTGACGATAGCTTTGTATTTACTGTGATATACGTTTATTGGTTGGGTAACAACCTTAGGCAGACTCTTGGCCGAAGTTAAATCTATACACGACCTTTGTTGAGTGCATGGTTGAGTGACTTAGGGTTGGTGTAGCACTTCAAACCAAACTCTTGAGTGCGCCAACTGCACAAACTGAGTGCGTGATTTCTTGTCTGGTTTTGAAATGTCCACATTGAAGTCTCCAACGATGATAGTGTCTTCACGGCTAACCCATGCAGTGCGTGGTCATGAACTTCTCGATATCACACTTGGGTGTGCCTGGAGATAAATACGCCGTGGATGTCACAATTCCGTCTTTCGTTTGTACGGCACAGACAACCACGCAGTCGTTGGCAGTGTCCACTTGCGAGTTAAGGGTGGATAGTTGTACATACAGTCTGTCTTTTGCGTATACCGTATTTACACGATTGTAAGTCGACTCGAATGTAAGTCGACCCCCCCCCCCCCCCCCCCCCCCTACACATACCTCGTGCGTCAGAAAAAAAAAATGGCATACCCGTGGGCGCATTTCATAACCAAAATTTATTGGTAACACGTGGCCGGCAGTCGAGTCAAACCCGTCAAACGAAGAGCTGTAGAGAAAGAGGAACACGTGAGCGGTGTCGGCTCTTCCATGAACTATCGATACTCCCCGGAAGAACCGCCGTTCCGAGGGTCAATGCCACCGCGATTGGAACAGCGGCCCTTCCATCAACTATCGACACACCAATGAGTGCTGTGTGCAGTGTAAAACTCTTTAAAATGTCTAAAAACCATTCCGAACAAACGCCCAGAATAGCCAAACGTTACGGGTAGAGCCGAAGAAAAAACATAAAATTGTAGCCACGCTGTAGCGCCTCTGATAACTCGTTTGTCTCGCTTTTATTGCCGGTGCCATGTTTGGTTTTCCATTGTGTGTCAAACCCCCCCCCCCCTTACTTCAGATTTTCAAATTTGAAAGAATAGGTCAACTTACAATCGTGTATTAATACATATGGCAATGGCTCCTGCTCGCGAGTCCATGTGCTGTTCACAAACGGTTCCAGTATACCCATCGACTTGAAACAATGCACCTCAATTGATGTACTTTTTTCTGTTATTATTATTATTATTATTATTATTATTATTATTATTATTATTATTATTATTATTATTATTATTATTATTATTATTATTATTATTATTATTATTATTATTATTATTATTATTATTATTATTATGGGCGGAGTGCTTGAAGCCTGCTTCACCTCCACCGCGGGACGGCCCGGTATTGCACTATACCTCCGAGATCGGCTCACATTTTTACCCACGGACACGACAAATGCATTGGGGGGTAGAGGTATACAGCTTCGCTGATAAAACATTAAGGTCTGAATATGGTAATTAAAAGTTCATTTAATCCAAAGGAAAGTCCTTCATGACAGAGCAAACATTTCCTGTCGCTGCGCCCAATTATGAGTCGATGCACCAAATGATATAGAAAATCTGACTCGGTTAAATACAATTTGTGCAAAAGGAGCGGTGTCTCTAAAGTTATTTTTCGTAAAAAAAACAAAAAAAAACTCCTTTATAAGGAATCAAGAAATGATCAGTCGTCTTATCTTCCCCACAAAGAGGACAAATATGTGAGGGCGCCACAACAGCTATGTGTAAGCAAAATTTAGAGATGGTATTAATTTCGAAGCGCTTATCGCGAGCGCAGTTATTCGGTTTTGTTTCTTTTTTTTTTTTTGCTTTTCTTATAGCTTTCTAAAAGATGTCAGTGAGATAAAACACACACACACACACACACACACACACACACACACACACACACACACACACACACACACACACACACACACACACACACACACACACACACACACACACACACACACTGCACCCTTTATTTTCCTCGAGAATTTCATCGTGAACCTAGATGTTTGCTTTTTGTCTCCAAATCCTTTTAATACACGAAGGGCTACCAAACTGAATGTTCATAAAAGGGGAGCCGAAGTGTCGTACATTTTCCCCTCAAAGCTACAATTTCCCCACGAAGCCTATACAGGGCCTGCGATGCGGTTCTAATAGACGTATACGGAATTTTACGAGGGCAATTAATCGTTGCTGCTACTAGTAAACAAGGGGTCAACGACGCATCGTGCTCTGCTGTACAGTCGGATTCCAAATTTCATGAATCTATTCTTTCTTTTCTCCATTGTGGTCGGGTTTCTTCAGAATTCATTCGACTATAGACAAAGCGGTCGGTTGGTCGACGCGTTTCTCGGATGCCACTGACCCACATTTCATGTAGAATCCCAACAGTGGTTGTCATTCGTTCATCGTCACCCAACATTTATAGCGAAGCTATTTATACCTCTACCAACCAACGGTTCTTTCGTGTGCCCAGCAAAACACTTCCGCCAAAGTGGATTGATCCTGGCGATAGTGCAGAAAGGGTCCAAGCTCGTGTGCCCAGCAAAAAACTTCCGCCAAAGTGGGCCGATCCTGGCGATAGTGCAGAAAGGGCCCGAGCTCATTGGCACATACCAGGGACGAAAAAGAAAGAGAGGAAGAAAGAGAAAGAGGGAGAGAGAAAGAAAGACCCAGCGAAAGAGAGAGAGAGAGAGAAAGATATAAAATCACCTCGAAGGTCAGAAAAAGAAAGAGAGAAAGAAAGAAAGAGAAAGAAAGCGAGAGAGAAAGAAACATAGAGAGAGAGAAGGAAAGATAGACAGAGAACGAAAGAAAATCACCACGAAAGTCAGAGAAACAAAGAAAGAGAGAAGAAAGGAAAAATCACCACGAAGGTCAGATACACACACGACAAGCTTCGCTTACCACCATTTTCTCGACAGGGGAGGGGCTGGTGATCTTTCATCATCACTCTATGTATGTCCACTGCAGGGCAAAGGTCTCTACCAGCGATCTCCAATTACCCTGTCTTGCGCCAGCTGACCTAATCTTATATGCCTGCGAATTTCCTAATTTCATCACACCACCGAATTCTCTGCGTCCTCGACTGCGCGAGGACGCGGAGGCACCCTTGGCACCCATTTTGTAACCCTATAATGTAGTCTATAACACTGGTCTATTATACTCGTCTATTACACTGGAGACAATTATACCGGCGCAACTTAACTCACGGGAAGTTAATTAGCACGGCTCTGGTCGCACGAATTGCTCGCGGTGACGGAAGGGCGCCAGGCGTTTCGTTCTCTGTATAGGTGCTAAGACTGTGGCGACAGTAGATGCAGTAATGGACAGGAACACGTCCGTGACTCAACCGCGACCGTGCAGTCCAAATGATATCCCTCGTCGTGGGGACGTCTCAGGCATGCAGGCAGCACTGTGCGGCGGCGGCGGTGGCGGCGGGAGGTCAGGTATCCGCGTGCCGAGCTAAAAAAGCATCAGGCCCTGACGAGCATCAGGCCCTGCCGGCGGCGCAAACCGCGGGCCGCCCGAGCGAGCGACCAGCCAGTGATGAATCGTCCGGCTTGGCGCGATGCGTGGCACGCGCCGGTGCTTTTTTTTTTTTTTTTTTCTTTTTCACCCCGAAGGCTGAGCCAGTTGGCCTTGCGTTCCACACACCCTTCTCTCTCTCTCTCATTTCCTCCTCTCTTGCTCCCCACGAGTGCCACTGTGTTTTGATTCCTTGATTCCTTCTTTCTCCGGTGTTCACCACTCCTCAGCGCCCGCGGTCGGCTTGGCACCTGCAATAAAGACCCCGGCACAGCCAAAGAGGCGCTCTAATTGCCTAGCCCCTCCCCCTCTTGTGCAGCTTAACATGGCGGGACACCGAGCACCTTTGTCGCTTCTTGCCTTGGTGTAGTACACACGAGCGGCTTCAGTCTACCTGGTTTGACCCTCACTCACCTGCGCTCTGTGGCGAAGCTAAGTTCGTCACGGGCCCCAAACTAACGCGTCTGAATCACCGGGCGTCACCGCGGAGCGGTTCGGATGTGACAGCGCGTCACCTGCACCTGCAGGCTTGTATGCTTTGACACACGATCTTCAAAGCGATTTCCTTGCAAACCCTCCCGGACTTTCCTGAGTGTAGCTGCTGGGTTCTGCTGCTGTCTTGCTGAATAACTGACACTTTAAAAATTGACAGTCACTTAAGCATACGCCGAAGAGGGTGAAGGCGAAAGCCTGCGCGCTCAAGAGACATTCATTAATTACTTCACATTCTCATTCTCCCCGAATGCGTTGTTACTTATTACTTATTTTCTCCCACATAAGCTCGAGGGTTCGACTCCCACCGAAAGTCGTGGTTGCGAGTGCCTGAATTAACTCTATCTTAATTAACTTTGCCTTCTTTATTTTTATTTTACGCATGATGGACGGCATCGGAGCCAGCTGCATGTGGAAGAAGACGACGACGAACGCGAGAGCAGTGGCATGAGCGCGAGGGTTAGTATGGGAACACCGGCATAATGAGCGGCGTCGGAGCCAGCTGTGGAAGAACACGACGACGAAGGCTTCTCTGCGTGAGGCGAGCTCACGTGACTTTCTGTACCGCACGCCGCGTTTTTCAAGGCAACCGGCTGTTACACGTAAAATCCCCCAAATATAAGGAACAGCGTTCCATGTGTTGCACTGGAACAATGTTTAAGTGTGGGAGGATGTCCAGCATCATTAGACATGGTTTAAGTACAAGGTGCGCGGAACAAGGTACGAGGTTCTAGATAGCCGTGGCTATTTCACTGGAACATACTTCTTCATATCTGTGATGTGAACTTCGAAAGTAAAGAAGCTCAAACATATAAAACGCCGTTCCTTATATTTATGCTTTAATCAAGTTATCGGCATTGCCGCCGTTCTCCTCGTCAATCTCGACACAGTCCTTGCCGATCTCCATAAGCTCTCGCCGAACGCCATTCGTCACTTCGTTGCCATTCGAAACACCGATTATCAGTGACCACCCGTCGCAGCTGAACGCGGGCAACAAAGAAAACACGAGCGTCCGCGCAGATCTTCTTTGCAGACTCTTCTTGCGTGCACGCTGGCCTTCATCCGCGAGAATTATTGCCGGGTGAGCTCCAGGCGATTCGAAAGATAGAAAACGAAGCCGTATGTGGTCGGAGCGCGGTGTTATGCATTGCCACGTTATTCTCTGGTACTCCCTTGCGACGAGGATCGACCGATTGATATACTGATTGATTTATTGATTAAACGGGCCCGCTACGCTCGCGGCATTCGTTTCTGTTTTCTCGTGATGATGATCCTCTGTCCTCGTTATCCTCGTCTTCCTTGCGCTGCTGCCTTATAGTATGTCGAACCAACTAGCCCATCAATAATTTTAAAAAATGTTAAATTCTGGAGTTTTACGAGCCAAAACCACGATACGATTACGAGGCACGCCGTAGTGGGTACTCCGGATTAGTTTCGACTACCTGGGGTTCTTTAATGTGCAGCCAATGCACGGTACGCGGGCATTTTTGCATTTCGCCCCCATCGAGATGCGGCCACCGCGGCCAGGATTCCATCCCACGCCCTCGGGGTTAGCAGCGTAACGTTAAAGCCACTACGCCACCACGGCGGGTAGCCTATCAATTGGTGCTCCAGTACATACTCAACATTTTCAGTAGCTAGGCGTGTGCGTTTGTGTGTGTTTGTTGATGATGTGTGGTGTTTTATGGCGCAAGGGCCAGGTATGGCCAAAGAGCGCCATGACAAGTGGTAGTGTGTGTGTGTGTGTGTGTGTGTGTGTGTGTGTGTGTGTGTGTGTGTGTGTGTGTGTGTGTGTGTGTGTGTGTGTGTGTGTGTGTGCGCGTGCGTGCGTGCGTGCGTGTGCGTGCGTGCGTGCGTGCGTGCGTGCGTGCGTGCGTGCGTGCGTGCGTGCGTGTGTGTGTTGTGTGTGTGTGTGTGTGTGTGTGTGTGTGTGTGTGTGTGTGTGTGTGTGTGTGTGTGTGTGTGTGAAGGAAGAGGGGATCACTCGCGGTATATCAATCATGAAGAAAACAAAGCACAGTATCATTTGATTTGAGAATCGAAGCATAGGTTCATCTAGGGAGCCTACATGCAACACCGTTTTAAAACGGCGTTGCATGTAGGCTCCCTAGGTTCATCAGTATATTCTCGACACCTCGCGGCGTTTCTTGTTTCTCCTCCTCCTCCACGCGGGGTCATTCCAATCGGCCAACCTAAATTAAGCACGACAGTTCAGATGCGCGCACGTGTGCCCGTGGTTATTTTTAAGTGCCGTTACCGCCTTCCACAGAATGTTAGTGAGACACCAACAGAGAGCGAGAGAGAAAAAAAATAAAAGGAAGAAAATGGCGGCCCTTCATTAAAGCCGTCCGCTGTATTACCTGAGAACTGCAATCAAGAAAGAAGGGGGGGGGGGGGGGGGGGGGGGTGGCATCGAGTTGAGCCAACCAAGCGCTGACGTACGTCGCCCCCTAGCTGACGCTGATTTTTGTGTTAGCTAGCTGTTTCGTTTCCTTTACCGCAGCCGAGCAACACAAGAAGTCAACAGCAGGGGGCTCCGCAGACGGATGATGACGTCAGTACATTTGGTTTCGCTTCTCCTGCTTTTCCGCTCCCCTTTTTGTGCATTTTATGTCGCATTATATTTAGCCACCCCCGGGCCTGATGCCGCATCTACCGCAAGGGTCGTTTACACCTGCAGTCTGCTGTCGGTCCTAGCCGAAAGTGTGCACAGGTTATTTGGGAAGACGCGTCGTTGTTCGCACCGGCGGGCACAAGCCATCACTCTGGCGCAGGTCCTCTCTTGGCCACGCCTGTTTGTGGCGATCGAGGTCGTCGAGGAGGCGACGTTTTCCACTCGGTGGTCGATCTTTGGATCCACCAGTGTCGTGAGAAAGGTTTAGCAGGAGGGGGAAGGAAAGAGCGAAGGCAGGGATGTTAACCAGAAATGCATCTGGTTGGCTACCCTACTCTGGGGGACGTGAAAGAGGGAATAGAAAGATGAGATAGAGAGAGGAGGGGGGGGGAGGAAGGACACAGTGAGCTCGCGCACGCACGCGGAGGGCCTGAGCATTTCAATGGCGTTCACATGGGCCAGTCGCCCTCAAGAAAAAACAACAGTGCCTTCACAGCTTGGTGGGCCGACGAGCGATGGGGACGGTCTTCAAGGAGCACCTGCACGGACAACGGACAACGGCCGATCGTCCTGTCGTCGCAATGCGTTCGATAATGTTTGTCTTTCCGACTGAAATCGGTTGCAGTGACACAACAAATGTTCGATGTTATCTTCGCTGCCGCAGACGTTGCACGTATAGCACTTTCGGCCATTCAATCAAAGCACAGTACGCATTCGTGAAAGCCACTCCCAACCACAGCCGGTATAGAAGCGATGCCTCACGTCGGTGAATCCCGGGTGGAGGTCGGAGTTGGAGCGAAGGGTTCAGTTCATGTAGCCTGGTGCGCCTTATATTTGGGGTATTCCACTCAGTTAAAGATAGCTTGCGTGCCAGGTGACGAAGCTACCTTGCAGCGTCTGTCCTGGAAAGATGAATGGGAACGCTGTGGTTGTTCTTCATGTGACTCTTGGGCAGCTTTGTCTGCGTGATCGTTTCCACTGATCCCGCAATGGCCAGGGAGCCACTGGAAAATAATTTCGTGACCTTTCTGTTTGACGTCGTGGTGCAGTTTGACAATTTCGTACGTTAGTTGTTCGTGAGCTCCACGTCGGAGAACTGACTGCATACTGTGAAAAGCCGGTCTCGAGTCAGAAAACACGGCCCATGTACCAGGACTCTCTTGCGTCAATAAATTGAAGTGCACTGCGCAGAGCCGTGAGCTCTGCAGCCGTTGAGCAGGATTCGTGCAGTAGGTCCCGGGCTCGTACTATATAGCACGGAACTGGCACCGAACTGGCGGGGACCACGCAGTTCGCGAAGTGCAGGGCAAATCTACAGGATGACCAAGTTATGCGAGGGAGTATGCGTGCCTACTGATTATTGGGACGTCCTGTAGCCGACATCATGTATTACCGTTACAATTCCACAGACGACTATTCGTTTTCCTGGTCGTTCGTGTTGCTAATTCAACCGCGCATAAGCGACAGAAGCCAACGGCTCGAAGAGTCACTAGATCTTTTTGCACGTCCCAAAAAATTCTGGCCAGCGTTCAGCGTCCCTATAGGACAACAGTGCAACAAAGCAGGACACGGGTATGCGACAACAAACCGAGGACATCGCGAACGTCGAGATAATGCATTCAGGGCGGAAGCGACGCCAACATGTTTTTCGACGAGCGCGCGCGTGCCGGCGCGTGGCACGCAGCCAGAGACGGTATAGCGCTGCGGTTCTCAACATGGCACGGGCGACGAAGGAGTGGTGATTTAAAGGGGAGGTTCGCGGGTAGGTTCGCGGGTAAGGGGGGGGGGGGGGGGGGCGGGGTTCTTGAAGGCTGTCGCTCATTCGCAAACGCGCGCGCGCGCGCTGATGACGTTGTTCTCGCGGATTATAGCTATACCTAAAACTAGCAAGCGGCACGTGGAAGAGTGGCGCGACGCACCCAAAACACTCGCAGGTTGTGCAATCCGCTATCCAATATGCCGCAAGCTCGTGGAGCAGTTCTGACGCGACAAACGCCCCGCAGCCTCCACATCGTGGACTCGTCCGCGTGATGTGGCATGGCACGTCACTCTCCCGCAGAGCAAGGTCTTTTGGATGCAGAGCGTCAGCCTCCGCTATTATTGGCACGAGGGGAAGGTAAACAACATGTCGGTTGCCGGGGCTTCGACCGGCAGTCGTATATCTGTCCTCTAGGCGCTACATATGCTCCTGGTGGCCTTGTCTCTTCATCACTCGTTTCACTGAACCAAGGAAAACTACACTATCTTCTAATGGGTGACTGTTAAAAGAAATAATAAATAAATCACAGCAGACGCGCTGGCAGCTCATTTGCGCGGCAGGATAGCGCCTGTACGTTTTCAAGAATTTCAGAGCTCTCGTTCTCTCCCTATGAAGAGCTCAGCAGTGGTCGAACAAGGGATGTTTCAGCTATAGGCCGCGGGCCTGCGTTTCGACAAGGGGACTCATCTTCGCCAGGGGCCCTCGTCTTCGACTTCTTGTCGAAACGCTGGCTCCAGCTTGAGGCATCTTGACTGAGCACTGCGTGTTGATCACTTCGATTCCCCATCTTCCCACGAAATTCTGTCACGTTCGGATCCTCGAGGCAGCATACTTTTACCCTCGAAACTTTCGAAAAAAAAAAAAAAAAGAGGAGTTAAAAGAATTATGGAGATTCAACGCGTATTTGGCAATCTATGTAAAGCGAAGAACTTGTGATGCGGTATATTCAATTATGTAAGACTGCCCATATTCTGCAACCTGTTTGGCGTATACGCCTGCATGACCCGCAAATTAGCAAGACACGGGGAGAAATCTTTCATCATGCCATTTCCAGAATAAGCCCAGTTTGCTATTGCACTATCTCCAGGACCGCCCCACCTTATTAGGCAAGGAGCCGACCAAGAAAACGCGCCAAACACTACGAAGGACGACATAGAAAACTTTAATAAAGTAATTATGCTCTTGAAGGCGAATATTTGCCGCACTGAGGCCATTTTGGTGTCATTCGTTATTTCATTGCGCAACTCCGTAGGGAACAGCCGGAAACCGGCACATTTTTGGCAGCAGCACAAACTTATTTTCAGGAGTTCGAAAGAAAAAAAGCTTCACCATTCAGCGGTGTGCCCAATGGAGACCTTCAAAGTAAGGCAGTCGTGCTCATATGCGAACACATCAACCATTGCATTATCCGGAATATGATACACGAGAATCAAAGCAACGTAGAATGGCCCGCTTTCTGAGAAGCAGAACTTGCTGTTCGTGGTGAGGCGACCGGCCACTTCATGCCGGTGAATATGCCAGTTCTCGTCAGAATATCATAGGGTTAAAGTAGGCTGATCTACACGCTGTCGGACAGCCTTCTGGGAGGGAGAGCACCTCAGAACGCCGAGTAGGTCAACCGACGGCTCTTGACACGAAATAGTGCAAGTGTCAGCTGTGCACGTGATATTGTTAAGGCGACCTGGACGCGAGATATTTCTAAACGCAACCTTCTAAACGCTCGCCTGACTAGCTTCCTCCCCTCTCCTATTTTCACACACGCACTTTTGATATACTTTGAATACTGGAAGTTGACGTAACTCCAACCACCAATGCGAAGCATAAGTACCTTTACAGTTATAGTATAGTTATCCGCAACATGTCTGAAGGAAAATTAACGGCACAACGCGCTGGCCCGCAGTCTATTCATACATTCAGCAGTCCGTCCACAATATGTTTACAGGCAAGTCTTAGAGTGCGCGTGCGCGCGCGCACGCACGCACGCACGCACGCACGTACACACGCCCCTCCCTCCCCCTCCCCACACACACACAAACACACGCGCACAATACATAAACTTGGTGAGTGGCTCGGTAGACTGCCATTTTGGAACTTTCACGACGTTTATTGGACGGTAAAATACTATGTATAACGTAATTGTGTGACGTCACAAATTTCTCTAAATATCTCGCTCATTTTTATGCGATGTCTACAAACATTGTCACGTAAATGTGTCCTTTTTCCGTGTGCGTTGTACATGTGTACGCGTTTTTTTTTTTTCGTTTTTTTTTAAGTCAGCAGTCTGTGTACTAGTAATCTCAGCCAGTCGGTGCCGTTATTCGTGACGTCGCAGTACGATGGAGAGACGGTTTCGAAATTAGAATGTGCTGTCGTCACTTCTCCTACAAAGTTACGTGCATGAGTTGATGGTGGTGCGCGAAATGTCTTCTGTTCGTTAGAATCATCCGTTTGTTAATCCAGAAATGTGCGCTATACAAAGCCTAAGCTTCCAATTAGTGTCATTTCAAAAGCGTAACTGAATCCATAGCTTAATGTTCCAAACATTAAATTATGTAATACTGCATTATGTAATTATGTAAGATGGTGCAAAGACACGACGAAACGTTCCTGATTGTATCGCGCTTAGCATTACTCTGATAGAAGAACTAAAGAACGAACATAAGATAACATAAAGTAGACTTACGTGACGCAAGTGAACGTACGCAACTGAGATACATGTTTCTAGATAATGCTCTAAGCTTTTGTCTCCCCTCCCGAATGACTGCGCGATAGACCCCGAAGCGCCACATATACTTCCACCTTTCGTTCGTTTTTTTAATTTTTATGTTCGTTCTTTAGTTCTTCAGTCAGTGTAATACTAAGCGCAATACAATCATGAACGTCCACCATGCAACTATAGCCCCGTTCACTGATTTGCTACACGACGATAAAGTTCAAAAATAAAATAAAAAAGAAACTACAGACGAAAGAGCCGAATGAGAAGAACGAACGAGGTTCTTTATAAAAGCGGTTATTACAGAATCATCAACGCAATTCAGTGCGGAGCCCTTCATAAATGTTGCAGGAACACAGCCCGTCCGTCGGCGCCAACGCAGTGCATGCAGCGCGCGCGACGTCGTGTGCAGATTGCATAGATGCCGTGAATATTTTAGCTGAAACAGTCTCGGATACCCGAACCTGTACAGCGAGTCTACCCTTACTGAAAGTATGCACGTATAGAGACGTTGAAATTCATAACAACTGCTGCCCAGGTGGTCCGCAAGACAAACTGCCAGACGGTGGATGGTCATGATGCGAGATTTTGGAGGGCGTTATAAAACACCGAACAGTGTCGAAACGAAGAAATCACTTAACACTATAGTCAGCTATACAACACTTTATTTCTATACATATTCTATCGCAACCATATAAAGCCAACAGAAAACGAAGCCCAGGAACGCAAAGGAAACGATGCATGCCTACTGTCTTCGATACGAAATATTACACTTTTTAGATAAACTCTTTCAAGAGTTCTTGAAAAATGACGCACATTTAAAAGAATTTCCGCACTACTTTCATACTCTGAGATCAGAGAGATGGCTCGTAGAACATCATCGAACAAAATATATATGTATATATATTGTTTTCAATCGCTAACGTACTTAGTTCCCGTATCTAAGATATACGTTTCTAGATAATGTTTTATGTTTTTGACCCCCCACCCGAATAACTGCACGATAGACCCCGATTGTTAAAGACATTACTTTGTGTTACAACTTTCAAGTCCTCCCCGCCTTTTTTTTTTTCCTTTTTTTTTTTTGGCATGTCTGTGTTCATTGTATGTATGCAATACGTTGTATTGGTTGTACTATGATCAGTTCCCTTATAGTCGCATTGTGTTGTGCGACTGTATGAGTGCACGTATCTTTTCGTGTATAGTGTCGCGTATGTTTTTGTAATGTTCAATCGCCTGTTTTGCTTACCTGTACGGCTTGACTTTATACTACAGTTTGTATGTCTTAATACTGGCGCTTGTCACCTGCGAGTGGCGCCTTGGCCCCTTCAAGCTGTATTAAACAGCTTTCTTGACAAGGCGGCCACCAACATTTTTCGGAATGTCGAAGAAATAAATACGATGATGATAAATATTAACGGTCTTTTTCTTTCTTTATTTCTGTCTTTCTTTTTTCTTTAGGAAAACAGAAATGAAAGTGGGCGAAAAGGTTACTCCGAACACGCATTCTCCGAATTACGCGTGCGATGCTTTATACCAAATGCACGTCCCACCGATCTCCTTTGAACAGGCAATCCCGAGCCACCAGTTCAAGAGGCAACGAATTTTTCCTGTAATTAACGTTGCTTACAAAACATACACGCATTGAGTGCACTCTCGCAAAAAGAAGTGTTTGCGCACTCAATCAGCAGACAAGGCCGGCACATAACCGCAATCGACGGCGCCAGCGGTATTCTGTCCCGCGGTCAGTATACGCTGTTCCGTTTCGTTTTCGTTTTTCTCGGCGAGTTAGTTGCACAAACTAAGAGTATAAGCCCTTCCTCTAGTGCGCGAGTTATCCCACGCCTGAGTGGGATATTGCCCATTGGCTATTGCCCACTGGCTATTGCCCACTGGCTATTGCCCACTGGCTATATATGTATACGCATCGCGAATGGAACGAAACTCCAGTGGGTGCAAGGGCAGGGCAGTGAGAGGGAAAGGGGGCGTAGTGGACCGTGAGCTTATTTATTTCATTTACTCTATAGAATTCTTGACAGGCGAGGCTTACAGGAGAGAGAGAGAAAGCACTTTATTTGCACCCGTCAGAGAGTCTGGGTGATCGGGGTGAGACTCAGCTCCCCCTTTCACCGTCTACCTCCCCCCTAGACGTCGGCCGGAATCAGTTGGCTTCCGGCGGCGGCCTGGGCTTGACAGGACCACCACGCAATTCAGACCCCGCGTGCTTGTGGAACCGGTACAGATAGCCGCGGTTGCTCGGAGGCGGCTTTCCTTACTCATAGCTCAGCTCATGGTCGTTTTCTATATGATGCCGAAGTCTCAAAAGCGCGACAGAAGCTGGCGAACGTACCACTATACCCAATACGTGTGGCCGTATAAGTATAGCCAATACTCACAGCCGTTTTGTTGTCGTTTTCCCAGCAAGTTCGAAATCCTGTGCAAGCACTATAAAGCATTCACCTTAATTGCGTATAAAACCAGGGACAAACTTTTGTGGAGCACGGGCGCAGCGGGAACATTGTTTTTTCGTCGCGGTCTAAGCGTGCAAGGTGGAACTCGGCAGTGCAATCTGAAGTTTTGCGCGTATGCATCACAGTATATGCATGGGCCAGCAACTTTCTGGCTGCATTTAATGGCGCGACGAATTTCAGCCTCCTTTGGCAGTGCGCCACATTTTGTTTCCAACTCTATGCGGAGTCCGGCTTGGCGACAAAGCAGTTGCAGTGTTCGTATGGTATAAGCAGCGAGAGGTGAGAGTATCATCAGACAACCAAGAACCGGGACCGGTTGCTTGTCTGAGAGAGGAGAGGAGGAGACTATACACTGGTGATCCGCTAATTGAACCGATTAGCTGCGGAGTTGGACGACCCCATCTTCTAATTCTCGTCCACGATTGGCTAACGCAAACCGCAACTTCGCTGATCAGCACGGAATTGACTCAGCCTATATAATACGTATTTCTTTCAGTCCCTGTGCACTCACAGGGACTGAAACGCAACTGGTACATGTGCGCAACTGGTATATTGAGCTCCGGGTAAATTGACCCCCAACATCCACCCAAGTACACTCGATGCAGCTTCATATCGCGTCATGTTGCTACACACGACCTTTTATTTATTTTGTTTTTTCTGATGGCACTACCTTACTTATTTGACGGAGTGTTCGACGTGGCGTGTACAGTATACGATGGTGAAAGGTTTCTTTCTTTCTTACTCTCCTTTTTACTTTCGTAAGGCTTGCAGATAATAAGTGCACCTTGTACACAAACCCAGTCATTGAATTTTATTTATAACACAGGCGCACACAATAGAGTGCACAACAAACCTGTACATACTTTCTCCGTAATTATGAGCACCCACTACAAAACGCACTATATACCACAGCGTCCCACCACCTACCACCTTGACTGTCTTACAACATATACTGTGACGCCTTGGAATCGTGCAACTTAGTATTTATTGATGGTCCATCACAATATTGTGGATGAAGGTTCTATAATGTTATATAGGGTAAAATCTCTTGATGCTATAATTGGCCGCAACTTCTTTAAAATTCGCATCATCCGGAAATTCGGATCAACCGCAATCGTATCATCGAAGTTCGACTGCATAAGTGGATGCGCAAGATTCTAACGTGGACACGTGACCGCTCACCTTGGACTGCACTCTGCTTACTTTGCATTTTCGCAGAGTGACAGAACACATGCGTTATCGGGCCCTAGTGCCCGTTTTCCTTTTCCCCTAAAACTTCTTACGTTTGAACATAACGTCAAGCTTTACAGACATCCCAAGTGCACAATTAACATGGAATAGCACATTGGTCCTTTCCACTCCCGTTACAGAATGACACTTAAAAAGAAAAGGAAAAAAGAGAGAGAAATTATATGGCGGATCGGGGAACATATTTTTTAACCATACATTACATTCTCGAACGCGGCCGTGTTACCGTCGGGGTCGGTCACACGACACGGTGGATGATAATAAATAACGATAATGACACAGCACATAATAGAGCGACACAGTCTTGAATCTTCAATCGGAAAAGCTGCACGCTGTTAGTCGCGTGAAAAGAGGCTGGTGCAGTTTGCACTTAGTAAATCGGCTTGTGTGTACTTGGGGAACGCCAAGTCATGCAGAACCACAACAGAACTCTGCGGACGCTCCCACTATTCAGAGGACGTGTAAAATACCGTAAATAGGCTTTCCCAGACATCTATAACTTGTCATAATTATTATGGCCGGTTCCCGCTAGTATAGCACTGTTAAAACTGAGAGAGAAGAGTTTTGAAAGCTTGGATTTGGTACGCGGCTGGGACGGTGGCATTTGCCACGCTGGCGCCTTATTTATGATGCCGCTTTCTCTAGCCCGTGTCTGCCGTTAATCGCCTTTTCTACTGGCCGCATTTTTATGCCTTTAACTCTTGGCCTCGACACCTGGAAGCATTGTTGCCGTTATATAGCTCCTAAACGTTCGAGCGATTAACCGCGCGTTACGACTTCCGAGCGACGCAGTAGATGCATGAAGCAAGATGCATGCAAGCAGACAAGGAGGCGCCAGCGCAGCCGCGCTGTAGAAACGACCGTTTGCCATCACGTGCTCGGATGCTTTTCCCAGAATTCTTTTTTTTTTTTTTATGAGTACGCTTCAAGATCGTCACGTGACTCTTCCCCCCGTTTGCGACTACCTTCAGGTCCTAGGTCTTCGTTAGATAGCGCGAGATGTGCAGAGAAGCGCACTTCCGGATTTTTCACCTCGTCTCACCGCCATCTTGTCCCGCTAACATCGTGGCGTCATATAAGGGCACTGAACACCAACTGTTAACAAACCCGACTAAGCGCACTGCACACAGCCAGCGTTCTTTGATCTGTGTATAGACCCATGCTTATGTCTGCAAGCTCGTACCGGCGACCGTCGGCAATGCCGCGGAAGCTGCTTTGGAGCCCTCGTTCTGGGCCCGAGCCGACCCGAAATAGACCTCCACCGTCGTGAAGCTGAAACTTAAACCCGCCGGGGCCTAGCTCACCGCTGCTAAATGTGTCCGCCCGCGGACTCCCCCCCTTCCACCATGCGACCGGGCGGCCTCGTACGCTATCCAGGCGCCACACACACACACACGCACACACTTTGGACGAGAATCGGCTCTGAGAAAAGCGCACACGCGCGCCACTTGCGCTCTTACACACCCACACATCCTTAACCGGAGTCGAGAAACAATGGCGAAAACAACCGGTCAAGGCCACTCGTTTTCGACACCTGGCAAAACGTGTCTCTGCAGATGTGGGACTGCCACACGGTTCTTCTTGCAAGCCAGATGTATACCGCCACATGTGCAGCGATCAGTTTGGCGTGGTTCGTTTTGTCGACGACGCGAGAAGGCTGAGACTGATAGCGTCGTAAATCGATCTGCGCAGGAAGCCGCCGAAACAATGTCGCTGCGCGTAACAACAGAAGCGTCAACGTGTTTTGCTACGTTCTCTGCTAGGTATATGGCCTTGAAAATAACGTTTGAACGTCCTGAAGGCAAGAACAACGGACTTCGACCATTTGAACTAATAGCCGGCCCCGAAGGAAGTGAATATTTAGTAACTACTTGGATATTTCGGGGTTTAGCCACAGAGCACTAGCCCGAAATCTTTTGGAGCGCGGAAACGGCGAAAGGCGTTCAAGTACACTACGAGCCTTAAGCATTCATTGTGAAGCTTAAATATAAAATATAAAATTAATATAAAGTATTCTGCGGCCCATAAATATATATAGCCCTGAACAGTGCATATATCACAGAGCATTTTAGTGTAAGGGACGCAAGCCACACCCAAGCGTTGGGGGACGCAAACTCCATTGTGGTCCCTTCGCGCTCTCTTGTGCTCGCTTCACATGGGTTCTCCTGTACGCCAGGCGCTTTGCGCCACCCAACGCTTAGGTGCACCTTGCGTCCCCTAACCTACAGCTCTCTATTGTAAGAACGCATGTCGCGCGTGCTATACTCGAAGACGATTCTCGTCCGAAAAGGTATGTCTCATCCAAATGTGTACTGTTACTGACTACGATTTTAGGACGCAATATACAACAAGCCCTCGTTATAACGAAGCCACCGAGACAAGAGCTGTACTTCGTTACAAACGGTATTTCGTCAAAAGCAAAGGCTCTAAAAGAATGAAAGTAGGCGAGAGCGGGGCCTTGTAAAACGTATGCTGAAACGCATCCACTCTCGATATCGGGGACACGACACAGAATTTCTTCTGACGCCCGCGAGCAGCTGCCTCGTCTGTCGGTTATCATCACGTGGTACAGTTAGGCCCGAGCAGCTGCCACCATTTGGTGGAGTTACCATCATAGCGCTCTTTGCCACTCCATGAAGATACGAAAGCAAAGGGTGCCCCCGTATGCTGCACCGTGCGGTCCCCTGCGCTAGTGACATCCCGCAATTCACACACTTCGTACTAAGCGGATACCGGCACCACTGCACTTCGAGTAATCCAGTACAAAATGCGATCAATGACTGCGAAAAACTTCGAATAAACCGATATTGCCGATAAACCTACTTAGTCCTAACGAGAGTTCTCTGTATTTCATATTTTCACACTTCTTTGCACTCTCAAAACGTTTGTGAGCAAGAGTACTGTTTACTAATATTACTTAAAAGTTTGTGGTGGTGGTTCACGTTCCTGCAAAACAACCTACAGGAAAGGCCTATACATTTTCACCAAGCCCGCGTCTCTTTTCTGTTTGTCCAATCCTGCATGAGCAACTTCTTTATCTTATATGCGCAGCCTCATTAGAATGATGAATAACAAAGAAGTCATATTAACGAAATAAGGGCTATGCCGAAGTCACTTTACTCGCCCCAAGGAACTCCCGAGACTGAAAAATGTCTGCGCATGTAACAAATAGTCCCCGCAAGAAGTAAATATTCCACAAACCTAACAGTTGTGGTTATAAGCAACCTTTGCAAATGCTTTCGCGCAGCTAGCAAGAGATGGCCGACCTTGCCCTAGAACGTTGCAACAGCAGACACCTCCTCGCGAAAACACTCATGAAACCAATGCCATAGCCATTCATAAAACCAACTTATGCAAGGTCGTTTCTTTTACGCTATCTCGTATTCTTGAGTATGCCGCAAGATAACCTAACAGGGCTATGTTCATAATGTTCAAACTACGAAATGCAACAAGAGTAGGTGAAAGCTGATAACAGCTAAGCTACGTGGTATATACGAACGCTTCGTCGCGAACATTTTTTGAGCTCCTCGCAGTAAGCCGCAAGTCGCTCTCAAGGATGGGAATGCCTCTCCCACCTTTCTTTTTAATTGTCGGGCTTAATTAAAGAATTAAAAGCCTTCCTTAACACATATCTACACAACTCGTGCAACTTCACATTTACAGCGGATTAGCTAAATCTTCTGTGTTTTCAAGCTGTAGCATCGAGCTCGTATCGGCTATTCTTCGACAAGCACGTTGATGAACAAAATCCATGATGATACCACGTGCCCAAGAACCTCCAGTACGACTTACCTGTCACAACAATGGTCTTTCCTTCGAGGGAGTCGTCGCTGTGGAAGAATTCGGTCCTTCGAATGATGTGCTTGGCCAAACAGAGCAGTCCGACGAGTAGGGAACAGGGAAAGAGTAAATAGAAGGCATACTCGGAAAGCGTTCCTTCCATCATCTCGAAGCCGTTCCCACCGCGAGTTTAGGGAGAAGCAAAAATCGCCACAAAACGAGCTTCCTCCCAGGAACAAAAGATATAAAAAAACAAATAAAGGAGAGAATCCACACTTCGACCGTGCACAGAAAAAGTCGCAAATGCCGCGCTGCAGCAGCAGATGCGACAACGCACGGCCGCGAACACGTCGTCTGCTGCAGACAGAAGACCGCGTCGTCTGCTCCGGATGAAGGAGCGGGAGGAGGAGGCAAGCTTCTGGGAAAGTCCGTTAGAGGTCGCCTCCTCTCGAGGAGCAAAACAAAAACCTGGGACGGAGCCATTGGCGGGCCTTCGCATGTAATTCCGTGCCGCCCACTCCCAAAACCGGGCGTCGGGAGGACCCCACTTTCTTCGCCTTCCTTCCATTCTACGTGGGTTCGGGTGTATATATAGAGGCAGAATGCCGCATGTATAAACCTCGGCCGGCGCGCTCCACACCCTACCCTCAACGCGACGCCATGTTTCTCTCGTCTAAAACGCGTTTCTTCCAAGCACACTTTCAGCGGACTAATGAAGACCCTGAGCGCCTCTGCCAAGTTTTAATCAAGCTATAAACGCCCCTTCTTCTTACAGGGAGGCCTAATTCTCGCGACGTTTCATTATCTAAAACCAACAAAGCTGGAGCTAAAATCGCGCACTTTGCCTTTGGAACACCAAGCACAAAAAAAAAGAAAAAAAAAAAAAAACCAACGCGACAAACGGCGAAATTACAACCGTTACGCGAAGCCTGATAGTCGGTCAAATGTATATTATATATTTTGGTTCATTATAATCAAGGATATGCAAAAGAAGAGAACAAGGAGTCACAATAACGATGCATCAGTCGTCTGCAGGGCAGTTTATTTATAAACTAACACTGTATATCTCTACACAATATTTACAAAAACATTCTGTCCCAGCAGCCTTTTTTATTTTTTTTCTTGCGCTTTGATTCAACAAACCTCAGTCGGTACCTAGCCTTAGCTGCAGAGCAAAATTTAAGGTCACACAATTACAGCAGTTACACAAGGCTAGCCAAGTCTGTAACATAATAAAAAATATATTCGCATTTTCTCATTAGCGTGTGGTGCAAATGCACAATCACACTGCTAAGCAACAGACTTTTCACAGAGTAAAAGACTCTGGGCAACAAGTTCCGCAAAATACACCAATAAGGCATTTTCCCCCCGCTCGAGACAAACAAGAATAAAGTGAGCTTAGAAAGAAAGGTAGCTAAAATAATCAAACAGGAAAAAACAAATTGTGTATAATTCCGTCGATGGTTTGCATGTTATGCTTTACGACAGTGAAATGTTTCACAAAACATCGACTAGGATAAAGAAAAATACGAATAGATTTTAAAAAATCATAACGGTTAACAGGCGAAGTCCTATTCCATTCCTAGTCCTGCAGTCTTCCTCCGCACCTCAATCCAGCCTAAGATTGCTCTCTACTTCAGTGGCGAAAAATCAGTAGGCCGCATCCATCTTGACCGCATCTCCCGAATCAGAGGAACTGGAAGCAGACAAGAAGGGCAGTTAGAAGTTACAAGTCCTATTGTAAACGACAGCAAATGCAACTTGTGCTAAGCATGCATATGCTCATGGATGCCTACTGGATGTCTAGTGGACTCCCCTTCAATGTAAAAATCAAGGTCCTGTTAAATCTCTCTATAACATGGTCAAGTCCTACTTGCCATGCCAACTAGATTAGCTCACCAAGTATTGAACATGCATACTAACAGAACAGTCACTAATTTGCTTCTAGTTATGCTTGCTCAAACTAGAGGGCATTATAGGAGCCCACAGACTACCAGCTAACAAACTTTTTTTTACTGAATTCTAGCTTTACTGACCCACTTTCCATTACAACAGCTCCCAGCTATTGAAAGAAAAAGAAATTGCAAAAAGCTTTTAACTCACTTCTGTGTGAACAAGTCTGAAGGCATTAAAGAGGCCCTGAAGCACTTTTTATCGAAGTCGAGAAATGCATTTCAAGTTAAGTTAGACTGTTTCAGAAATACTTTGCTGCAATAGGTTCTCCAATGCGTTCAGCAGAAGCGAAGTTACTGGCAATCAAACATACCATTTGCGGTGTTTCCACTCCTTCAATGATTTGCACTGCTAAGTCTACTGCATAGGGGGGTGTGCCCACAGCCCTCCGCCTACTCAATGTCACTGTGGTGAGCAGTTCAAATTTGATTTTGGATGTTCACGTAGATACCACTATTTCTGATTTTGGGGCCTACGACGCGCCAAACAAGGTTGTACTCAGCGGCTGCAGTGAGCTCAGCCAGCGGACACATCGCGACACCCCCGCGGCGGCCACTGTATCTACGCTTCGTAGCAGACTACATGCAACATACAACTGCAGCGTTTGCTTTGTGCACGAGAGGGCTAAAGTGCGCGCTTGCGCTCATATGCTCCTGTATGCCTGTGCTATGTTGTGCGGACCAGCTTTGTCCTTCACCAGCTTGTCCAACGGATAGTAGCCACATCCAACTTGCACATTTTGAAGTGCTATCAATAACTCCGCCAAGGTGCCAACCAGGAGCGGTCAGGAGTCTGCATACGCTGGCAAGCGTGTGTGTGGTCTGACCTTAAGTTTTGCGTGGTTCGAGGCTAGTTGAGAGTTCAAAAATAGTTGAAATTAGCGAGACCCGACGGCTACGACAAAGATAAGGGGAGGGTGGCCAAAGTTTCAGCCGCGGTCGAGCGTGGATAGTCGGCTTCGTGCGGAAATACGTGATTATTATCGAAATTCGAAAGCAGATTGTCGCTTACTTTAGCCTGTTTATTAGTTAAACTGCGTTAATGCACAGTAACAGTAGGAAGACGCACACTTATCCAACACTCTTCTTGATTGATGTCAGCTACTGGCCAATAGCAGCGTATAGGAATCTGCTATATTATGAAATAAAGCCTCCAGAAAAGAGTGAGGAGCAGGATTCTGTTGAAAAGAGTGTTTGAGAGAAATGTAACTTCGCAATCCGCTTGCAAGATCCATGCCGCCGTGTACGACTGCAAAATGTGGCTGAGATGTTCACAGCAGCATAGTTTTTTTTCTCCAAGCCCAAGGGGTGGTTCAGGGCCCCTTTAACATTACCAATGGAATGATCCAAAAGGAGGGGGGGGGGCACCACTTGCTAGTACACTTCTCGTTCTCGCTAACAAAAACAAATTTTCTGAAAAAGTGATATCGTTTTGCAGAGAAACAAGATCTCTACCGTCTTTGTTAATAAACATAGTGCAATTCCAATCACTTATTTCTCAAGAAACCTAGGAATTCCTTGAGAAGTGAACCTATCTGACTGAACCTACCCTAAGCAATTGTACTTTACCACCAAATCCCCCTGAGATGAAAATGGACTTAGCACAACGACAAATTGGCTCAGTACATGGATCAAGGGGACCTAGTGCAGCTAGAGACAAATATAACTCTTTCGTAATATTTCTCTGCTAGTACACCTCGCAACGTAGCTACACATCAGTACTGTTCAATTCTCATGTGCACCGATTTGGTGCCTTACCTGTGTAAGCGACACATTCATCCCAACCAGGTTTCCTCCAGTTATCTTCGCGAATATCCTTCCGAGCCTGAAGGTCCTTATATGCTGAAAAAAGGTGTTAGGAAACAGTCAGAAACTTGCACAGTGAAATGTCACTACACTGCAACTGAACGGATTAGAACATGGCAGCGAATGCTCTGTAATCATGTGCAAAAGCTGTGGGTTAAAAAACAGTTTGCGGAAATGTGCAAGTGGGGAAAAAAGTTTTTATAAAAGAGAAAAAGCTGGCTGATGGTAGGGAAACAGCCAATTAACTTTTCCGTACTGCACCCATTGGGCATGGTTAGCCCTCTATCGATGGTTTGAAACGCCGATTTCGAGACCTTCCGTGCCGCTCACACACATACTGCGCTATCGGTCGTGAAGGAGGAGAAACTATATTTTGTTTTCTAAGCAGTTCACTTTTTTCCCACCAGGCAGCGATGTTAGGCCTTACATTAAGAGACAGGAAGAGATCGGTGTGGATCAGAGAGAAAACGGGGATAGCAGATATTCTAATTGACATTAAGAGAGTTACCGAATGGATACTAAAAGAAGGGAAGCATAGTCGAGGATGGCAGAAAACTAGCTGGGGTGATGAAGTTACTAAATTTGCAGGCGCAAGTTGGAATCAGCTAGCACAAGGGTAATTGCAGATCGCAGGGAGAGGCCTTCGTCCTCCAGTAGAAATAAATATAGGCTGATGATGATGATTAAAGGCATATTTATCAACATCAAAAAGCAGCATCAAGCATGAGACACATGGTGCAATTTTGCGTGCAATCCATCGTACGACGTGGCGCATCGGTAACTGGTGTCATCCTGAGAATTTGTTTCAAGTGGATCCTTGCGAACTCCCCGACTAGATTTTGTAAATTGCAATATGTGCCACAAGGTAATTAGTTAACTTACTTAGTGAATCATTGTTAATTAGACGATTATGCATACACAAGTGTTTGCGCATGTAATGCCATCTCTTCGAGTAACCAGCTCATGAACTAGAATTTTAAAAAATGTTTTGAAGGTGTTCGCTGAAACACCCGGTACAGGTCTATTAGCGTATCGGCTTGAGGATCTATGCTACAAATGCAACACTGACTTTCAAATCGATACACCAATAGAGCTATTGGACTAATAAACTAATACATCTAATAGACCATACAGTAGAATCTCGCTGATATGATCCCGTTACATACGATTTCCCGGTGTCAACATTCGCAATCGAGAACCCAAAATATGACCCAATAGTTACGCTTAATTTTTACCGGTTCATATGTTCCCGAAAAACACGATTTTTCGGCTCCAACGTTCGGTACATCGCCAAATTGCGACCGTATGGTACGTTTTCCTGCCGCTAGATCCCATATAAAGAAGAATGCGCAAAACACGCGCGATCGAGAACAGTATATAGCAGCCCGCTGCAATACTCGGTCGCCCATCTCACTTGAGAAAGCCACCGTGCACTCAGTTTCTTATTACAGTACCAGCAAATCTCCGATGTCGTCGCACGCTGCCTTTATAGCCATCGCCACCAACCCTATTGCGATAAGCATCGTCGCCTGTTTCACAGCGCGTGGTGCCGTCAGAAGCATACTGCACGCTTTTAATAAGCAATAACCCAAACGTGCCGCCGTTCCCTGCTGCAGACTGCGATCGTATCGTTTTCCGACCGTTAGATCCCATGTAAACAAGAAAAGGTGCGGAACGCACGTGATTGAGAACAATAGCTGCCCGCCCGCATAAGCTTCCCCCGCAATACTCGCCCGCCCGTCTCACACGAAAACGCTGGCGCACACTCGAATTCTTATTCCGGTACCGACTTATCGCCTCACGGGTCGTCGCATGCCTCATTCACAGCTACCGTACCTATTGTTATATGCATCTTCACCTATCTGTTTTACAGGGTGCGGGGCGTAGTGCCGTTGGTACCGTACAACACACGTTTAGTAGGCGATAATCCAAACGTGCTGCCGTTCCTTGCTGCAGGCGGCGCGATATGATCGTCATGTTTCGCATCGCCGGCATCCAGTGTTGCCCACCAGCTCAATTTAGTTTCGGTTTTCCATCGCCGTATTTAAACACTGTGCAATAGGACAAATCGCAGAATGCTTAAGCTTCGGCTTTAAGAGTGGAACGCGACAGTGTTATCGGGATAACCTAATAGCTTATTAGTTTTTGTATTACAATTTTTGCCATAGTTATTAGGGGTGTGCGAATACCGAATAGTAAGTCTCGAATCGAATACCGAATCGAATCAAGAAAAAAAAGCCGAATATCGAATCGAATATCGAATAGCAAAATTATTTAATAGAAGCTCGAATATTTACAAATTCTCATGCAAAAAAAGCAGCTGTTGTACGTGATCTGGGGTCAACTTCTCCCTCCGGGCCGTAACAATGTTGCCAGCCGTCGAAAACAACTTTTCACTTGGTACACTTGTTGCTGGAATGCCCATGTACTTCATGGCCATCTTGCACAATCCTGGGAAGTGTTGCTTGCCTGTCTCTTTCCAGAATGCTAGAGGGTCTTGGTCCTTACTGCAAGTGGGCTCTCGAAGGTACCGCTGAAACTCCTCGATGTTGGCTGTTTTGAAGGAGTGTCTTCTTTTTGATGACGCTGCCAGCTTCTCAATGCTGTCCCAGATACTGCTGACGCGCTCCTTGTGAGCTGTAGATGTTGACGCTTCAGTATAGTCAATTGATGCTTCTCCTGGAGAGCTCTGCAACTCAGTTCTTGCAAGCTCCACGAGCCTTGTTTCCTCAAATGTTTGAGCACAAAAGAGGTTCTTAAACCTTGGGTCACAGGCGGTTGCCAACACATACTCCTTTTGCTCGTCCTGCCCTGGAAACCTTGTCCTCATGCTTTTCAGCAAGTTTCTTGCAAACTCTGAGGTGTCATCATCGGCTGCAATGCAGTCTTTCAGGACCATTTGTGTCCCATAGAGAAATGGTACTACTGACGACAAAGTTGCATATTTCTGGCCACTAAGATCTTTGGTCGCCGATGCGATTGGTTCAAGAGCTTTGACGAGCCCAGCCACTGCTTTCCACTCCTGGGGTGTCAGGTTGGGCACAGTTGTCTCAGAGGTGGCAAGCTCTAAACAGACGGCTTCTTTCAGTTGCACAAGACGTGAGAGCATGTCATGCTCGCTGTTCCATCTTGTTTCCACGTCTTGAATAAGTTCCAAAACTGAGAGCTCCATCCGTCGCTGGCAATCCTGCAGTCTTGCCGCAGCTTGGGCACTGTGTTTGTAATGACCGACAATTGCGCGACACTTCTTGAGAATGGCAGGAACTCCTGCTGTTTCTTCCTTGGCATCTTTTATAGCTAGTTGCAGTGTATGGCCCATACACTGCATTGGGACGCAAGAAATGCCCCTAAGGGCCGCACGGAAGTTTCGTGCATTGTCCGTCACCACATAGACTGACACTTCCTGCAGTGGCAGCTCCCAGTTATCCATCATTGCTTGCAGGTGCTCCATGATGTTGCAAGCAGTGTGACTCTCGGTCACACTCCGGTTGTCCAATGCAAAGCTTCTCATCTCGAAGTTGGAGGTTAAGTAGTGGCAGGTAAGACTGATGTAACTTTGGTTAGACCTCGACGTCCACATGTCACTTGTAAACGAGATCGACTCTATGCCTTCCTGGAAGTCCGCATGCATTCTCTCCTTGACAGCCGTAACTGTGTCTCTGTACAACGCCGGGATGATTGTCCTCGAAAACGTCGTGCGACTGGGTATCTTGTACAACGGCTCCATGTGGTTCATAAGCTCTTTGAAACCTCGATTTTCGACACAGATGTAAGGCTGAAGGTCGAGCGCCAGCATTCGGGCAATCCTGGTGGTTATCGCCGTTCTCTCGCGCTGCGATAGGTCCTTGCCTGACTTCAGCGCACTTTTGATGAGCGGCTGTGCGCCTTCTGGTCTTCCTTGCTTCCCGCTGTCTCTCAAAAACACACTGTGCAAAGAAAGATGCTTGTTCTTGAGATGGTTCGCAAGTGGCGTCGTCGTACTCGATGGTGTTCGAAGTTTCATATCACAGCTTTTGCACGTAGCCTCTTGGGCCGAGTTCTTTACGAAATGTTTCCAAATGGCACTTTTCGTTCGTTCAGTCATCTCGCCCCTGACGTCGGACTACGTTTTCCGACAGATAACGCAGATAAAATTCGGGAACAGAACACGTCGGCTTCCCGATAGCGCGAGACCTCGTGGTTTCGGATTGCCCGGCGATACGACGCCAACGGCTAACGACGCGGAGCGCGTGGGGTGACGGGGGGAGGGAAAGACACTGGCGCCACCTCTATCCGGCTTGCAAAAGTAGGAAAGAAATTGGTGGGCTCTGCGGCCGAGAGGTGGCGCGAGGGCCGCCCGCGTCGGCCAAGCAGCGACGGGGACGGAACGCAGCCAAGGCAGCATGCCGTGGTGCGCAGTATCGCAGTTCGCTAGGGCGGTTTCCTTTTGTGCTCGCGAATTGCAGTCTCCGATTCCTCTCAAGTGTATACAGTCGCCGACCGATTTTCCGGACTTCGCGGGGACCGAAATATAGTCTGAAAAGTCGGAGTCCGAAAAACTCGTTCACCCTTAAAAAGAAAATTTATTAGGCTTAGAGTGGTATAAAAAAAATTTTTAATAATGCCCTGCCTTATACTACGCTTGGAGGCGATCAGATTTGCTTGGATTTGCGCAAGACTGACGTCTCCGCATACAGTCGACAAGAGTGTCACGGTAGAGTGTACTAGATTCTAGTCACGGTACAGTGGCCATTCTAGTCACGGCGTTGGCGATCTCCGTTAACGGATATCGCCATGGTGGTCGAAAAAACGAGCCCCGTTATTTCACACGTGGCCTCCGAGACGAGAGAATGGCGCGCGCGTGCGTGTCCCAATTTTGGAGGCCATAAAGGGGGCCACTAAAAGCCAAGCCTGGTCAAGTCGGCGAAATTCCAACATGGCGTCCTCCAAGAACGGGTAGCGTGGCTCGGAACGAGCGATTTAGTCCGGACAATCGAACTTGGGTGCCTAAATTCGTCCGAAAAATCAGTCGCGAAACTGCATTAGCTCTATGGGAACCCGGAAGGTGCATTTATGAAGTCTGGAATATCCAACAAGTCCGAATTTTCGGAGTCCACAAAAAATCCGTCGGCGACTGTATACAACTCTTGCTTGTGAAGGAAATGAAACATGGTGCAGCCTGTGCGAGCGGCGCAAACAAAAGGCTGTTTTAGTTCAGTTTCACCGTTCGGCTGTGTCACGACCACAATTAAATCTGCGTGCTGTCAGGTTCGTGGCATTCAAACTTTGTGTATTTAGAGTGTGTTTCGCATATTACCCGCCAACTAGGCTCGCCGAATATAACGAATATTCGAGTAACCGAATACTTAAGATTCGATTCGCGAATCGAACTATTCGAGAAGTTACAATTCGATTCGTATTCGTATATTCGAGTATTCGCACACCCCTAATTTTTTTATTTATTTTATTTCTTATTTACTGAACCTACTCGAATCTAGGCTGACTTCGACTGTAAGTCGACCCCTCAAATTCGGAAGGTCCAACAGGTCCCACAGTAAAAGAAGGCTTTTTTGAATGCAAGCTCACCAAGGTCATTGTGAATGACAGTAGACACAAGAAGCAAATCACATTTATTAGCATTGGTCCAGAGCCATCCACGCACTTGCCCTGGCTCACTGTAGGTAGTACTGTACTGGTACCACCTGCTCGGTGCCAACGTCTCGCCAAAAGCAAACTTTGAGAAACCAGTGACTGTGCTTGCACACGCATGCATGCAGTAGTCAAGAGTTCGACGAAAGCTCGTCTGGTCAGGTAGCATGTTGAGTTAATGAAAATTACGGTCACTGACCAAGTCAAAAAAGTGTTTTGACGTTTCGGAACCTGTACAGGTTCCTTGTGCATGCAGTGCGGTCAAAGTGGCATACCGTTGCATTGTGCTGTAGTGCTGTGCAACTGGGGCAGCAGGTAGGGATGGCTACAGTACCTCTCCTTGGGCGCTATCATTTTAGAGGTAATTTGTCTAGTTCCAACGGCTCTTGAGGAAATTGTCGAGTCTGAGAAAACCTAGCAGTTTTGTAATTTATGCGTTAGCAAATGAAACTATCAGCCTAGATTCATTTCATTCGAATCAATGTGACATTTCTTTTTATTGTTGAAACCTGCATGCCTTATCAATTTGCTTGACCTGGCTCTTTCAGGACGGCTTGCTTCAAATGCCGAGGAGGCACCACCGAGCTTCTCGCCACCAACTTCCAAAGGTCAGGCTTCACTTTTTTGCTCAAACAGTCGTGCACAACAGTCTGTACAGTCTGTGTCAAAGGTTTAAGGACTGTGGAACCTGAGGAAACTCGAATTTTTGAAGAATTTTTGTAACTGCAGCCAGTGAAACCGTACAACACTATGCGATTTGCACATACTAGTACAGGTTGGAAATCGGAATACTAGGCTGCATTATGAGGCTGTGGAGTTGTTCTGCTTCTTCTCAAATCCCTTGGTCCATAAACATTCGGCACCAACTGCACATTGAAACCTGTCAACTGGGTGTCCCACGGGACCATTGTAAAGGGGAAAAAATTCATTTGCCAAACACATAGTTAACAAAACCAACCTCAGGTTGCCTTTAGTCGTGGTTTCTCTGACCGAGATTCCTCTGTGACTGTCTAGGCTGTTCACGGGATAATCTGTGTAAGCATATATGGAGACGTACACTGGCCTTTTTGTGCTTTGGATGGCACAACGTACGGTGGACAATAAAGTTTTAGTATGTTTGGTACACGCAATGATGTTTGCATTATAACGGGTTACCAGACACCGGTAGCCATATCTTATGCTGCTGCTTCCAACTGCAATGCCATATAGACATGTCTTCATGTTTCATGATTGCTCTGGTTGAAAAAACATTGCAAATGGCGACGTGTTCACGATTACGCCGCTGCCAAAAATTTACACCAGCAGCGATGTAGAATACACTTCGCTACTGCAATAATAGCTGTGTTTTTCTGGTTCAGCTTTGTGCCACCAGGTGGTGGCACCAACCTGACCGCTCACATTTGCACCTCTGTTAAATCAATAATCTGCAAACGGTAAGAAGTTTGCGAACAAACTTGAGACTCTCTATTTGATTGATTAATTCATTTATGGGGTTTAACATCCTAAAACCCCGAGGTCATGAGAGACGCTGTAGTGGAGAGCTCCGGTTGAATTTTAACCACCTGGGGCTCTTCAACGTGCTCTTAAATCTAAGCACATGACCGTTTTTCCGTTTTGCCCCCATTGAAATTCCATTGCCGCCGCTGGGAATCAAACCCGCAACCTTGTGCTCATCAGAACACCTTTACCACTGCACCGGGTAAGACGTTAGACATGCATGAGAAGACAATAATTTGTCTAAATGCAAATATCAGGAAGGAGCTTATCTAAATTTTGATGCATGTGCAAGATGAATAAAAAAAAATGTTCCTTGAAGTTGCCATCTAACCTCCGTTGCCTGCCTTCTCGTATTGTTGAATTTTTACCGTTACAGAAGTTTAACCGACACTAAAAAGAAAACTTATCTGCGCTGTATTAGTCAGTTACCTAATACAAAAAAAAAATCCACCTGAATTCTTAAAGGGGCTTGATAAGCAAGAAAAGACGTGAGAAGGAAATACCAGTGGCGACTCACAGTTCCCGCACCAGCTCATCGGGATGTCATGGATTTTTACTGCGTCTACTCGGCACTACTAGTTAATTTTCTATGGCCAAAGGTGGGCTATATTGTATTCTAAAATAGCCAAAGAATGAACTTAGCAAGTTTCGAGGACTTTCACTGCACCATCACCTCCCAGATAAAAATACTGTGCAATCTGCTGCTAACTGGCGTACAGGGGCTGAGGTTTTGGCATTAAACTAAAACAAAATTGAACTTGCACCTTCACTTTCTTTTCTAATAATCGAACTATTATCACGAAATCAACAAAAATAGAGCTTTTAAGGAATACTTTGTCAGTCTAAACTGATCCAGTGTTTCTCTTTAGTGTCTCTTCAAGAGCTTAAAACTTGGCTTACTGTGTCCACCTGTACGTCACTTCTGTCACTTTGTTGATGAAAGTAAGGCCGCCGGTTCATCCTTGGCTTCTTCCTCATTGTAGAGTGAAGGAAAAACAAAACTACGCCTGCTATAACCACTGGGATTTAAACTCACAGCCCCCGTCGCAATCTGCACGAACGACTGCATTATCATGTGGCTTTAGAGCTTGGCAATTTGTGCGGGGTTTTGTCGCACTGCACAGACACGGAGAGTAGTGAAATTGGTGCATGTGTTCTAGAGGCCAGGACAGGCAGTACAGTAATGGACGAAGACGTGTCGCAAAGATGAAGTTCGTGAGAATAATGGCAGCGTCCACTGCACGAGAGCTTGCTGCTGCGGCGGTAAAGGAGTTCATGGCTGGAGGAATGACTGATGTCTGCTGAGCTGCTGACCTTTCTTTTTATGTTTAAAGTGAATGCCTTTATTTGGCTCTTTCGCCTGTTCTAGTGGTCAGTGGTCGGGGGTTGGACTTTGCGCCGATCCACCGGGCGAGCATGCTCGAGCAGCCGAGTTGCAGGGCTCGCTTGTTGCCGAACACTAACTGTTACAGCTCTCTGAGTGGCACTGGCCATTCATCTCTATAGATGTGCTGGTTAACGGCTCTGCTCTGTACTAAACTGCACAATTAAACAATGAAAACTGCCTAAATATCTTCGCTGCAACAAATATACGCTGTGAAGTGCACCATTCTTTTGATAAAGCGAATAGCTTTCTTGAAGTGTTCACTTGTTAACTTACATTGACAGTCATCATTGATTTTTGCAAATATCTTTGCAGCCCCTGCTGCAAACCGGAAGCGTCCAAAGCTGGCGGCGACTCGCCGGAAAGCCAGTTATGGCACTTCCGAGTTTCTCTCTCTCCTGCCAAGCAATCCGGCTTTGCCTCAGGCCGACGGGCAAGTTTTTCTTTTTTTGTTCTGACATATTTTCTGTGTCCTGGAACAAACACCGGTCCTACTGTGTGGTCTCCAGTATGTTCACAGCAATAGCTGTTGCCTTAAACCCCACAAGGAAAATTAAACCAACTAATTTAAAGACCTCTTGTGGTGAAAACTGTCACTCTCTCGGCATATGCCTTGGTTGCGTTGCTGTCTTCTCTTGGCTCATAATGATTGCACTCAGTTTGGACAACATGGGTTGCTGTCACAGTAGCCTGCGCAACACCACAGTTGACCCCGGACATGTTGCGCGTTACGCCTAGCGTCTCTGTTGGTGTGAGGGGGGGATGTTTTGGCACTTCATGGAGTTTAGCAGTGTTCCCTGGAACGAACATGCTTGAGAGCCCCTGACTTAGGTACCTTCGCATCAAGATGCACAGTATGGTCTACTTTTATTAAATGGAATACCATATTAGTATGCTAGCACTGATTACAGCTCAGTTCTATATGAAGTTCTGGAAAATATATTTTTATCAATAGGATTTTTGTTGAATAGAATCAAGTGCTTTTTGCCATCTGAAGCTGAAGAAGTAGCGTAGTTATGTCGTGCCAAATATCTTATGAGAAAGAGAGATATTTATTATGAAAGAAAAGCTGAGAGGTCGGCCTTATGAGGTTTTCAGGTTTATAGTGGACCTCTATTTTATGGCAATCATTTATTGCATAAAAAGGTTTCCTTTCCAGTTTTCTTGCAAAATACAAAAGGGTTTTGCCAGCTTTACGGACAGGTAGGTTTTAAGGGTTATCATCAGCGTGTAAAGGTCAATCTGCGCGACAGACAAAAGTTTGGACGGCGCATTACGTGGTCCAGTCACTGCTTTGCACATAGTCATCGTTGGGGTTGTGCGAGTGGATTGCGGTCAAGCCATCGGATATAGCATACTGAGCATGCGCCCCTCTACCTCCCCCTCCCCCCCTTCTCCCCCAATCAAGTGTGTAAAAAAAGGATTTTTTCATCTTATGGCAAGTGGTTTCTGTGGGTTATCGTCAGGTCATTAAAGCCAATCTGCACGACAGACAGAAGCGGGGACCACTCATCGCATGACTTAACGCGACACTGCGGTTGCTGCTGTCGTAAGTTCTCAAATCAAAAAGCCCACCATAAGTGTGGGCGGTGCCCCCGCTTCCTCCTCTTCTTCCTCGTCCATCAGTCATCTGTTGTAAATGCATCACTAGTCACATGTTATTTTCAAGCCCCCCTTGTAAATCCAAAGCTAGTCTTGAGAAGCGCTACTCGAACATACGAGAAGAGACCGATGTGCGCCTACAAGCGGTGTTCGGAACAAGATGCTGCATGATATTTTGCAAAGATGGCCGTGAACAACGATTGTCCTGGACCACTGCTGTCCCATACATTCGCTTCTGTTGGGGATGCAGTTTATCAGCATTGTGAACTTCAGCGGCCTCTGAGAATAGATCTGTGTTGATTCGGCACCAAACCCTCACTTTAGCCACCAACGTTAGACAAAGCTGTGCCGATTAGGCCTAATGGCCTGTGCAGGTCAGCCTGACAGCTTTTGAAGTAGTTCCGTTTGCTGGCCTGCATACAAAGTTCGTCTGTGCGCTAAAACTTGCGTGTGGACAGGAAGCTTTCAACTGTGAATATGCATCTGTGAACACGCACATCCAATACAGTTCTGCGTGCTTTCCGGTGACTATTCAGCCCGATCTTTGCATATCCCAAAAATGCACTGCTTTCTTCGCTGTTCCCTCTGTCCACCTCTCGTTATCGTTTCGATCACTCCTGTCGTCCGACAAACCTTGCACTGACAAAGACCGCGTGCCATGAAAAGCCTGCATGTGTTAAGGCTCGAACCACTCCGGGTGTTCCAGCGAATATTTCAGAAATTGGATAGTAGATATTCGATTCGGGAATCTAATTATTTGTACGTTCGCTAATCGCTTTGGTGATATTCGAGTATTCACACACCCCTTGGTATTACGGCAAAATGAAAATTTATGTACAGCTTAGACCACTTATAACGGAACCATTTATAGTGCAGAACTGGCTACAGCGCAGCCTTTTCAGACTCCCGTTTACCCTCCCATAGAAGTCCATGCATATGCATACTGCTTACAGTGCAGCCGCGCAAGATGAAATACTGGTTACAATGCGGCTTCTGTGACAAAATCCCGCCGACAAGCGCGGTAGCGATCACACTTCACAACGAGGTGCACCCGCCGATGGTAGAGGAGAGCAGCGAGGGCAATGTGGAAAAGGAGCATGAGATCCAGAGCAAACGAATGAACGACGAACACAAAAAAAAACGAAGACAGAAAAAAAAAAATGCCAGCAGCGCATTGCCGGTGTGCGGTGGTTGCCTAGGCGATGGGGAAGCCTTTTGCTAGGCTGCTTTTCAGCGGTGCGCTTTGCACTGAATGTGGCTTCGGTTTCTGTGCACACGTCGCGATGCACAGCGTGAAGTGCAGATATCAAGCGTGTGACGCTGTCAGTTTAAGCAGTGTTCCGCAAATTCAGTTTTTAGCCATTAGTCTCCATGTGCGCTTGTGATCTTCCACCGTTCGTACCAGTGTGTGCACATACAAACTTGTAGGCATTCGTAGTAGTTGCCGTGGCTGATCGCCTGTGGAACCAAACTCCGCTTCGTACGCATTGCTGTGAGTGCAGCCCGTGCGTGTGATCGCATGTGTAGGGTCTATGTAATCATCTACAGGTACAAACTTACCAAGGGCGAGTTCTCCGCGATGGCATGCCGCCCGACACCCCTGCCGGCTAGACCTAACTGGCACGCCTCGTCGGCGACCAAAGTTGTGGTTTGGTGCTGAATCAATGAAATGCGTTGCAATGGCTGTACGGCACATGGAAAGTGGAAGAACCACCTTGATAACAAAAGTGAGGGCACGGGCAACACTCGAATGTCGGCAACTTGGTACGGATATTAGTGACTCTGACGACTTAAGTTATAAGTGGTCTACACTGTAGTAATTAATTGATAATTGGTTTCTTGTAGTGTTGTGCGAATATTTGAATTTACGAATAGCAGTTTTGAATATTACGCTATTCGATATTCGCTTCGAGAGCAGTTGTAATATTCGTGCTTTTCAAGTGTTAGCAAATGATCGCGAGTTTGTTTACTGTCTTATAATCAGATCCGCTGCAGCCGTAGCCACCACCGTGGTAACGCTAGGCCTAGCTACTTCGATGTTCGCTACCAAGTTTCTTGCTGTTCGGTGCCGTGTTTTTCATTCAAACAGTTTGCCGCTGTTGGCAAACTGAAATGGTGCCACCTCTGCCTTTGTGATCCTCGCCAGTGGCTTCGAAGCTCTGAAAGCACGGCGCGTTGCGTAATGCCAGTTCCCGAAAGTGAGCTCGCCTCAATACAGCAGTGTTAGGCGGCGAAGCATACCTAGAGTGGGAAGGGGCAATTGTTCGGGGACGCGGTATGATGTATTCCTCAAGTATACACGCGTGCACCCGCCGTCTTCTATATCAGTACGAGTACTGATACACCTAATAAGTGTACTGGTAGGCCTTTAGAGCTATTTTGGACATGCCTATGGTGATTTGAGCCCTTGGGAGCAGTAATAGGCATGCATTCATGTTTTCGGACTGCCCGATTTTTTGGACGTTTTCGCGGCTCCTAGGGAGTCCAAAAAATCAGACGTTGACTGTATATTAATTGTAGTCATTTCATCAACCTTGTTTAACAACAGGCAAAAGAAATGAGCAACGAGCTCCAGATATGCTGGTATATGCCAGTGTCACCATTGCCATCTTGGCGCCCTGGTTGCCAGCATTCTTTTCTCACCACCGCTGCGTCCAGACACTAAGTTAGAAAAAACGCTTTCGGACCTTTAAATATTTCTCATAACCTTCGTAATTGCTCAGAAACGGTTGTTTGTGAGAAAACCTATAAACACCATTTGAAAATATATAAACTATAATATTCCGAAAGAAAGCAATAAGATCAGTGAAAGACATCCACATTGTCAAATGCATTCCAATAAATAAGTCATTTTTGAATTAATTGTAATCTCATTTTTACAAATTAGTCCACTTAGTCATTGCACGTATCCAATAATTCACTTGCATGCCACTTTGCAGCCAAGATTTTTAAACGGCAACTATGCCATGTTCGATTCAAAAATATTCGGCCAAAATCAGTATTCGCTTTAAATTCGCTTCGAACTCAAAATCCGCTATTCGCACTATCATAGTTTCTTATCTATGACTAAAGCTTCACATCAAAAGCACTACTAATTTGATTTTTCAGTTAATTCGATTTCGACCAAGGCTCCAACTGTCTTTATTTCAATCGTAAAATTGGCCTTCACCAGATAATTCGAACTTGACCAGCCAGCACACTTGCACCTGACCCATATGGTGACCTCAATAGTGACCCCTTTAGTGGCAGCATCTGTTACGGCGAAGTATGGGGACAGTGAATGCGCTGAACACGCATCATCTCCAATCAAAAATACCTATTTTTGGCCTCTCCTGGAAAGATTTTCAAGCAAAAACCATAGCTCACAATGACCCGATTATAACACCTGCCTTTTTTTTTTTCAAGGCAATTATGGTATGCCGAAAATTGCTTGCACGGTGCAATCCGACACAAAACCAAAACTGCCCTTGCAGCGTTTGTGTTTTACCGCATAACACGGATGTACTGCGCCGAAGCTGAATTCAAAACCGTGAGGCGAAGCTGACTTTAGAAAACCGGCCGCTACGGTGCAATACATATTAGACCCTTGCCCGTTTTTCTTGCTAAAAAAGTCGGGCACGCATTAGATTTCTGCTTTGTTCAGGAGCTTTAATGTCATTTCTATATTAATTTTCTGCATTGGACACATAGAAAGCTGGTGCATGTTTGATTCTGGGGCATGCTAAAATCAGGCAATGATTACAAAATGAATCAGCAGTGTGTTTAATTTGACCTGCCTAATAATTTGATCAGTTTCGTCGGTCACGTTAGGGTTGAATCAATGGAAGTCGACTATATTGGCTTTGGGTTAAGTTTTTGACACCTAAACAGAAAAGTTGAGGTCTTAAACTGAGCGTATCAAAAATGATGCATTGGGCGATAAACGCCTTCTACACACCCCGTAACAATATTATATAAGCTCGACGCATGAGGCACGTTTGTTATACTTGAACGCATAAAGAATGTGTACCTGTAATGAACTATAGGATACAATGCTTTATTCCTTAACAAACCTATGCGCCAAAAACGCACAACCAGAAGTTTTCTTGGGGCACAGACAGTGCTCCTACAGTACAGATAATTGGGTCTGTAAACTGAAAATTACAAAGCGCTATGCTGGGAACGTTCTCCTGCAAGAATTTTGAAAAAGCGTTCAGTAATAAGGGAGATATAAGAAAATGAAACATTGCGAGGTGATTATATGAGGGGGCAAGCTGCCTTCAGCCAGTGCTTTGAAGCAGCATTACTATTGTGTCTGCTCCCATAGCAGAGCCTAGGGCCCACGTGATGCTACGTCACAGCCCTCCTCTCTTTTCTTCCTTTACTTCCTTTTCTTGCTGTGTGGCATATTCCCTGAGGCTTTTTGGGGAGAGTGGCCCTTCCTCGAAAGAGGGCATTAGGGCTTTTGTTTTTGTAGCTTTTCTTGCGAAGTATGTCTTTGTAGTACTTTGCAGATGTGGTCACCACCACGTGATCTACACACTGTGCGTGTCTCTTTTCACTGACAAGACCTAATGAGGAATTTCTTCAAGACAAACTTGAAGGAGCCTAGGAAATCTGTCGGTTCTTTTTTGAACTTCAGACAAACCAAAGTAGTGTGTGGAATACATGGAGTACAAACAGAAAACAGGCATGTTCGGAACTGGTCAGCTTATTGGAGCATTCAATTTAGCCGAGCTCATCTCAAAAGGACTCTACTGTGTGGTAAGTGCTGTCCAACCGCCTTGTTTATGCAGGGAGAAGGATGAAGAGTCAGCCACAGCGATGGCTGGCTGGACTTCATCGGGCCGGCGGAACTGCACCGACCGGGGACCGCCGGCCTATCTCCTGGCGAGCATCTTGTCGACACCTGGCACCCACTTGGCCATATCGCATGACGACACTTCGCCCGGTGCAGTACATTGCTTCCAAGATGAACATGGTAAGTGAAGCATTCATCATTTATTTGTCTGTTTATGTCCACTGCAGGGCGAAGGCCTTTTTCCACTAATCTCCAGTTACCCTGGTCTTGATTCAGCTGACCCCGTCAGCTGACGCCTACAAATTTCCTAGTTTTATCGCACCACCAACTGTAAAAACAGGAACATCGGTAGATTTTTTCCAAAGCACTTAGTGGAAAAGTGCCCCCTAATCTTATACAGTGGTCTCTGACACAGTTTCACTTGGACGTGGTGAAAATGACAAAAAAAGAAAAAGGAAGAATTGTAGAGGGCATGATATTGACAACAAATTTGTACTACTGTACTTCAGGCAACTGGCAGACATACACCTTTGATGAGAACAGCACAGGCGTGTCAAGGGGCCTTGAGATGTCGCCAGACACCAAGATATTCCAGATGATGTTCGACAGCAAGTGGTGAGTATTTCCCTAACATGGGCTTTTTGTGACGAAAATGATAATATGAATGATAATTGGGCCAGTGAAAGCGCATACAGTCAACGTCCGATTTTTCGGACTTCCTAGGGGTGCCGAAAATGTCCGAAAAATTTGGCAGTCCGAAAAAAATGAATGCATGCCTTTTACTGCCCCCAAGGGCTCAAATCGCCACTGGCACGTCCGAAATAGCTCTAAACGCCTGCCTGTACACTTTAGGCGTATTGGTGCCCATACTGTGATAGGAGACGACAGGTGCCCGCAGTTATAATCAAGGAAAACATGCCGTGTGCCGTGACAGTTGCACCTTCCCACTCTTGGTATGCTTCACCGCAATACATTGCCTATGCGTCATTGCATAACACTGCTGTATTGAGGCGAAGCTGACTTTTGGGAACTAGCATTATGCAACACGCTGTGCTTTCTGAGCTTTGAAGTCGTTAGTGAAGATTACAAAGACATAGTCAGCACTGCTGCTAACAGCGGTGCATAGTTTCAATGAAAAACACGTCACCGAACAGCAAGAAGCTTGATAGCGAACATCGAAGTAGCTAGAACTAGTGCTGCCGCGGTGGTGGCTATGGCTGCCAGTGAATCTGCTTGTGAGAGCGCTGGTGCGAGGCAGTGAGATAATCAAAATGGCGGCGATGGTGGCTTCGATTAATGCCGTTTCGGACTTGCAGTCATAGCAAAAGGTCTGTAAAATCGGGCGGCAAAGGTTTTTGGTTTTTAGATTTCGGATGTTTTTAGACATTTACTCTATGGGTACGTGGGGGTGTCGCGAAGGCATTTGAATTATCAGGTCCGAAAAATCGGGTGTCCGGAAAATTGGTCGTTGACTGTATTCCAAATGAAGCACATGGTTTGGGATGTGGGTTTTATCGTAAAGCTTTGCTGTGAGCATTTTCTTGCTTGCATTTACTTCTGCAGACTAGATCGGGCCTTAATTTTTGCTGGGTGCAACAGAATTTTGTTACCAGAGTGCAGATACACACACAAAAAAGACATAATCGAGCTTAATATTTTTAATGATTTACTGGCTGGTAAATCTTGCCCAACTTGTGAACTGGACACGGAACTAGGACTAGCATGCAGATAGGCCTAGCCTGCAACTGGTTGTGTGAAAAATAAAGAGGATGACTTTTCAAAAGAACAAGGCCTAGCATGTAACTAGGAATGGCATCCACCTAGGCCTAGCATACAACTAAGCTTAGCATGCAGTTAGGCTTAGTGTGCAATGAGGCCTAGCATGTACTCAAATTTAGTGCACAACTATGACACGACTTTGCCGAGCAAACAAAGGTCATGTCTCGACTCTCGCAGGGAGACGTCGTCTCACAGCAGCTCAAGCTCGAGCTCCACCACGATGCTCGACAGTCCCGCTGCCTCCGCTTCTGTGCCCCCTCACAGCAGCTGTCCGATTGCCATGGGGTTCAGTCCCGCACCCGGCATGACGCCCTGCGTGACCACGACAGAGGCCTCTTCTTCCATCGCCATGGTGACAGGCTCGAAGCTGCGGCCATCCCCTCATCACCCTCAGCACCGTCCACACCACCACACCCCCCATTCTCATTCGCAGCAGCAACAGCAACTCCTCCAGCAACAACCGTCATCCTCGACGTCGCTGCAACAGTATTCTCACCAACCTCGACATCACCACCGTCGGCGTGGTCATCACAGCGGTGGTCAGCGAGGTGAGGACGTCGGAGCCGTGGTGCCGTCTTCACTGGACCTCTCCCTCCCTTCTGGAGTAGGGGCGGCAGCGCTTGGACTGAGGCGGGGCGGGGCTACAGTGCTGGAGAACCGGTTCGACTTGGGTGGGGCCGGCGAAGGGGCCAGTGTCCGGTTTGACGGCTCCAGAGGCAGCAGCGGATCAGTTCTTCTTGCGGAATCTCTCCTCAGCCGCATGGCTATGGCAGCGGCGGCGAGTGGCGGCGGAGTCGGAGCTGCGACTTTGTCTCAGACGGCATCCTCACAGGTGAGGTGGCCCTGTTGAAATAAGTGAATAACAGTGAGGTGGTTTGAGATGGAGGGCATATACAGTCAACAACCGATTTTCCGGTTCGCTTGACTTTTTGGACATGCCCAATTATTTGTACGCGTTCGCGGCACCACCACGTACCCCATAGAGTCAATGTATAAGAACGTCTGAAATTTCGGACGCAAGAAACCTTCGCCATCCAATTTCCCGGAGTTTTTGCCATGATCGCAGATCAGAAACGGCATTAATCGAAGCCACCACTGCTGCAATTTTGATTATCTCGCCGTCTCAAACCAGTGCTCTCGCACGCAGATTCGCTGGCAGCCGTACCCACCATCGCGGCGACGCTAGGCCTAGCTACTTCGACGTTTGCTACCAATGTTCTTTCTGTTTAGTGCTGTGTTTTTCATTGAAACAATTCGCCGCTGTTAACGCCTTTGTAATCCTCGCCAATGGCTTCGAAGCTCGGAAAGCACGGCGCATTGTGCAATGCCACTTCCTGGAAGTCAGCTTCGCCTCAATAAAGAAGTATTACGCTATGAAGCATACGTGAAGACTTGCGGTGAAGCATGCCAAGAGTGGGAAGAGGGCAATTGTCAAGGGTCATGGTATGTTTCTCTTAATTATACACGCATGCACCCGCCTTCTCCTATCACAGTACGAGCACCGATATGCCTAATGAGTGTACTGACAGGCCTTTAGAGCTTTTTCGGACGTGCCTGTGGCGATTTGAACCCTCGGGGCCAGTAAAAGGCATGCAACAATTTTTTCGGATTGGTCGAATTTTCGAATGTTTTTGTGGCCCCTAAAGACTTCGAAAAATCGTGCGTTGACTGTAATAGTTGTCTTGGTGCTACTAAAGTGCATTGAAGCAATTGCCACAAATGTTATTTTCGTTTCCTTTCGTTTGAGGTGTAGATGGTCCAACGCAAGACATTGTCATGCTATCAGGCCTTTGTCTTACCGTAATGCCTATGCAACTTCTGATGCAGCTGCAGTAACTCGACGTTTATATGGAATATGCATTTACAACTATATCTAGCGGCCAGGTATTAGGTCTGGTTTCTATGATTGAAATTTAAATTAGGTTACTGTATTTAATGGGTTATGAGAGATGCCATGGCAGTGGAAGGCTCGAGACTTTTTTAGACCACCTGGTGTTCTTTAACAGGCAATCAACACGCTGTACACAAGCATTTTTGCATTCTGCCTCCATTGCAACATGGCTGTCTGCTCTAGGAATCGAACCAATGACCTTGCGCTTAACTGCAGAAAGCCATAGCTGCAGAGCTATCATGGTGGATGACCTAACAACTGTGATACCTGCTGTAGAATTTACTGAGGCTGATGAATGTGTTGAGGATTGTGGCATACTTAAGTAGTGCTATGGAAAAGCAGGACAAGAATGAGCAGCACACTAGACACAATTCTAGCCTTCAACTGCAGTTAAAAGAGCATGACATGCTATATTCGACTGTAGCAAGTGGGACATGTTGACAGGTAAAAGATTGGTGACAAAACATTGACAGATGTTTTGTACTGACCCTCGAGGCCTCGAGGGTATAATAATAATAATAATAATAATAATAATAATAATAATAATAATAATAATAATAAAAAACAGTTGAAGACTAGCATTCTGTTCTGCGCAGTCCCCGTTCTTGTTCTGTGTCGTTTTAGCGCTGGTTAATACATCACAATCCCGGGATACTACACACCAACTAGCCCAACTTCCTTCTTTAAAAACGTCTTTACTGTTGCCTTGGTCAATGTGTCATGGCATCAGTATATTAACAGCGAAGCTGTTTAAGCTAGCCGTAAAATGTAGGTGTTTCACAGAAAGCCAGCTGCGCCGTAGCCATGGCAACCAGCGACGCCTCAGCTGCTAGAACACCTGGCACAACCTACTGCCTGTGTACTGTGCATGCGCTTACAGCGAACACGTTTCCCGCGTTCGCGCCGGGGAAACGCGGGCGGCATCGGCAGTAGCTAGGCAGCAGCTCGGAGCCATTGCGCGCAACCGGTTTCCGCTGCCGCGCTGAGATCTGTGCATGCGCTGTGATAATGATTGGATCTGCGCATGCGCTGACATTGAGGCAACAAGGCGGTTTAAAAAAAACTTCAGTTTTTTTAGACCTCCTTGGGCAACAGCATGTAAGCGTGTGCGCTGCGGTGCTCGATCAGTAGAAGCCATGGGACGCCCAAAGATAGTTCGTACTCCCGAAGACGAGGCCGCACTTCGCGATAAATTCCAGAAAATGCTGTGGATGACTTGGTAGTGCTTAGCCTAGCCCAAAAGCCAGGACTAGCTAGGTGCCCATCAGCTCCGCTGTCTCTTTAGCATTGCGCCTCCAGTGCAAGCTACGCTATTTTCTATCGTCTTGCAGGACACTGAGCTGGACTCAACGTGTCACATGCGGTTTGTGGGCAGTGGGACGCTGCGGGGCGGCAAGCCGCGGCATTACTACCGCTTCCGGTTACTGCCTTGCAAATCCATCAAGGTGGGCTTCGACCGCCTGGCCCTCATCACTGTACTGGACAGGTGGGTGTGGCCTTTCCTTTCATTTTTTTTTTAAATGTGACGCATTATTTGAGAGCTTCACCCAGTTTGTGGTATGCTTGTTTCTCTGTGTCTAACCTATTTCACGTTGACTTGGGTAAGTGGGTATGTGCCACGCTTCATTGACAAAAAAAAAAAAAAATCCTTTAAATTTTTCCGGAGTTGAGCCCATATTGGGTTATAGTACCTTTCGTGTGACGTCAGCACTGGCACAGGGAGGTCACATTGAGAATACGTCAACTCATCTGTTATGGTGTTGGCGATCTAAATTGAGGAGCACTCCCCAAACATGTCGAGCTGCTATCCTTCCTTCAGCGGCAATGTTCTACTCAACAAAATTAGATGTTGTAGTGGTCTGCTAATATTCGAAACTTTAAATATTCAATTCGAAAGGATTAGCATTCGATTCAAAGGACACTTTTACTATTCAAAATATTCTATCCCCCCAAACTTGTTATTGTCGGTTCTCTAACTCAACTTCTTGGCAGTGCAGCCCTGTTATGCGTCGAAGCATACAGAATATATTGTGGTGAAGTGAAGCATGTCACAAGTGAAAAGGGGGCACTGTCGCGGGGCCGCTGCTGGTGCTTATGGCTGACCGGCACTGTCAGCTCGTGTACCCACAGTGCCTCTTCATACATTTGGACAACACCAGTTGCCAGGTGGAAAGCTCTGTGTCTGCTACTAATCTAAGTGCCTACAAGCATGGTTTCGAAACTACAAATCTGACCAAATAGCAAGCTTGGCAATGTTTTTAGACCGTCATTCTAAAGCAGTTAAGTACTACCAGGATGCTTCCGTGGCGAACTGTATTAAAAAGCTGGCTTTAGAAGCGAGGAACCCAGATATGTCCTCAACATCGAAAGCTTCTGAAGAGGCTTCTTCCGTGTCAGCACTGTGGAAAAACCTTGATAAGCTCATCAGCTAGCAGCAACTTTTACTCTTTTGTGGCAGCAATTTTCACTGCAACAAGCACAAGTTGAAAAATGTATGCATGATGAAATTTTAGACTAAAAAGAAGATCAACATTAGGGGTGGTGTAAGCATAGTGCCAAATGTTGGCTTGGCTTTGCAATGAGATACCGGCCGATACCAGACACTAGTGTGTCCAGTGATCAATTCTTTTGAATGTCTGAAGGAATTGTGACATGCAGGAGGATGGACTTTGCTCTCCAAGCATGTCGAGCAGCTATCCTTCCTTCATGGCAACATTATATAACTGCCGTTATGATGTCAAGCAAAATTGTTGTACTAGAGAATTTTGTTCACCACAATGCATAATTTTCCTGTATGCTATTTGCTGTGCACTAAACTTGCTTTTATTTTTTTTTATACCTCTGGTTGGTAACAGAAATCGCATTTTTGTAATACCAATACTATTCGTATTTGAAAAATGTTCAATATGATTCACACTTGATCTTAATTATTTGAATTCGCTTCGAAATTCAAAGTTCAGTAAAGTGGCTATAATGCAATAGCATTACGAGATTCTATCATTCAATAATGACCTGTCGACATCTGCATGACTTCTCCTACCTCATGGTCACATGTGAATCCCAGGGTTACTTGCACTCTGCTAGTTGTGGCTACGAGGACATACCTTCTTAAATTGCCCTAGGCCAAGTTTTTATCTGTATAATGCTATTACATTAAAACCCTTGTGAAGGTGCATATACTTAGCTAAATATCGAAATCATCAAGCCCGCATTAAAACCTTTACAAGGAAACACGTAGCTTACTGGTATCAGGATTAGCCTATCCATGCTTTTTAGACCACCTCCGGGTTTGGCCCATGCTACAATCTTGGTTACAATGTCCAGTTTTTACCTGGATGTAAATGCTGTCGCATTACAACGTTGTAAGCTCGTTGGTTGCTGTCCAGAAACCTGACGGTGATGGAGAATGTCCTGTCCATTGTCTTGGCGGTCCTGGTGGCTGTCCTGGGGTCCCTGTGCCTCTCCAGGGGCTTCTTTCAGGACATTTACGGCTTTCTCTTCTGCTTTGTCATGGCCAGCTGCCAATACTGCCTGCTCAAGGTCAGTGCCCTCTGGGGTCGGAAAAAAATTTTTTAGAGCGACAATAAAGAGATATAGTAAATCAGTTTATACTAGCAAAATATCTTATTTACTCTCATAATGAATGCATTTTCTTTCTCGAGAATTTTTCAAAGTTGGCGGGTACGTTCATTATGCGGGGTAAAATTTTGGCCGATTTTTCTTCCGCAGCCACCTCTAAAAAAGTCTCAGTTTTGCTCGAAAGGCGAACCATTGATTGCGATAGCAAATGTGTAGACAGCTACACAAATGATAATAGTTTTATCGGCCGTATAAACTTGCAAACATTAGCTCATTATGTAAATTAACAAGCATGGTGTCAGTGCACACAGGCAAACATTAACACATCACACTCGATGACCGTGGACACTTGCTGTCAAAACGTTGGCGTGCGGAAGTGCGGCAGCAACAGTGACCGAAGTGACCTTCGTGCTGTATATCGATTCAACGCAAACTGAGTGGTGAGAATGGAGCACGCACAAAGGTATAAGCCGCTGTTGCAGCTCACATTTAAGATAAGGCTGCGCATTGCACAATTGCTGCGCCGCCCCCCTCCCTCCCCTCCCCCCGGCACCTTGCACACAATGGAATACGGTGCGTTTCCGCCCTGCTTTCCTCCGTCGAGCGTGGGAGATTGAGGCGCAATCGTTTACACTGACGGCAAAAATGTGCCTGCAGCGTCCATGTAATTGCTATCGCAATACAAGTAGGAGACACACGGTATGATCCGGTGTCCGATTTGGCATCTGATACAGTGTCCAATACAATCGTACCCACCGGATGCCATATCAGATACCGAATCATACCATGTCTCTCCTACTTCATGGCAGCAAGTTGAGGGTGTGTTCATTACGCGAGTGCGCCCATTATGTGAGTAAATACGGTATTCTTCCAAAACTATTTATTTTCATCTGGGGTCAACCTAATGTTGCCTTACTCATTGAATTGTTTTGTGGGGATGTGGAAGACTTAAAGGAGTAGTACTGACGCGTATTTCCAAATTTATAGAAAGTGGACTCCACACTTCTCGTATGTAAAAGGATGGCACTTTATGCAGGTTTAGAAACACATTGAAGATATTTTAGTTTGTTGCTATAATTGGTCTCAAAAGGTCAGACCTGGCGTCATTGTCACGACACAACAAAAATCGCTGAGGTCATGTAGCAAGAAGGCCAGGTATGGTGGCGTTGCACACAAGAAATACTGAGTAATGCGCACGTCTGTGTCAACTGTGTCTATTGTAGTGAGCCAATCTATCATGGCATCGTGATAGAGTATCCATTTCCTTGCTATTGAAGCTGAGTCTGGTTCATGGAAACAAAAGATTGGAGGACGCTTAAGTATTGCCTTTATGAGTTGAACGCGATAGCGTTATGGGACACCGTTCGAGCCCCATTATTGGGCCCCGTTGTAAGCTGGCTTTCCCATTGCAACCCAGAACGTGGGTAAGCCAGCTTACAAAGACAAAGCTTACACCGATCCCCTTAAAGTCGGCTTCACCTTTAGACAGAAATGCGTTGTTAAGAAGACGTTTTCCTAGGGGTAATATAAGTCTTGTTATAATAAAATGTGAAGGCCCTAGCACCTTTTTTATTATATTATTAATGGTTTGCTATTGCCCCGAAGCGCGGCGCGCGTCCATAACGCTTTAGGCAGGCAAAGTCGCAATTTGACCTGCCGAGGATGCGAGCGCCATCTGAATATCATTTTCGCAAGTAAACTACCTGAGCGTGCAGCTGTAGGCGTGGTAGAAATGCTGGAAAAGGCGTTTGTGTTTGAGTTTCCTCGTAACAGAATTATGTTTTCTCGTACATTCACATTACAGTCCGACGCCTACCATGTCTGTAGGTTGTGGTTAAGTTGTACTTTACTGTTTTTCTGACAGATGTTACTGTGAGAAATTAAATTTTTGTTTACCAAAACCTTGCACCTTGTGGAGGGCCTGCGCGGTTGGGGTGGTTCGGGATGATTTTCACTGCCATGGACGCCGACATCGCACGCCGAACGCCACACGCCGAAGCCGGATTTTCTGCGACACGGCGCCCTTAACGCTATCGTTTTAAAATGACAGTGAATTATTCAGACTGTTTTGACGTTTCCCAGCATGTTTTCTAGGGTTTAGAGGACTTGAACCTCCACTTAAAACAAAAATATGTTAAATAAAGACATGTCATGCCAGGACTCCTTTAACAACTCTTACAAATCATTAAAAAGCCACAAGGCTTGTGGCAAAAGCCTGTCACATTGCAAAGTTCATAATAAACCATCGTTCCATTGTTCTCTTGGATGATCGCTTGTCACCCCTTTAGTTATCACATCGACTGTGCCCCCTCAACTAATATGAAAGGGAACACAAAAATTGCTTTCAACACGCTGTAGTGGCTGTACACACATTCCAAGCACAAAAGTGCTCAATGCTGTAAACGTTAGAGGGAGAGCTACCTGCTGCATGTATACATTCCAAATCACACATTACAAGTAATAGTTTCTTTAAAACAAATTTAGTGTTTCCGCTCATATTGCTCATGACTCTGCATTTGTGTCAACACATGCTCAATGTCACCTCAGAAATTTACTTGGTTTAGGTGCTTGCTGTAGATTCTGTGCATTGTCCTTTGACTAGGGTTGTGATGTGTGCTTGCTGGTTTGCCATTTGTTTCCTGCCATGTTGGCCCTGCTGTGTGAAATGCAATGAAGTTCTTTTTAAACAAATCTCATAGGAGCAGCCCTCTTCCGGTCTGTCATCTGTCTATTCTTTGTCTTGTTTTGCGCACTCTTTGTGTTCATGGACCAGTTGTTTTTGCAGTGCACGTGATGCCTGTTTGGTTCATTTAGCATCGTCGTGTTTCACTGTTAACATTAGAACTGCTGTTCTTTGGTTGACTATATGCAAGGTCATATGTTGTAACTGTTGCAGTTGGGCGAGCCATTGTGATTCCCCAACACTCATGATTGTCACAATCATAACGACTCCTCCATTTTATTTTCTAGGCTAGGCTTCAAGATTGTCACAAAATGCTTCCTCGTAGTTTTTGTTCTTCCATTCATGCTAGAAACTATGTCATTTATTATTATTTATTTATTATTTGTACATACTGCAGCCAAACATATGGCTATAACAGGAGTAGGGAAAAAAACTATGAATTTTACATGTACATTACAACTGTGAAATAGCAGTAAGAAATTCATCTAAAGGGCATTCGCTTACATTTCTGGGCATAGCATTCCAGCACTCAAACGTGTGAGGGAAAAAAAACAAAAAA